>NW_024387304.1:1107500-1262766 GCF_900408965.1 Simochromis diagramma | reverse complement strand
CTTCAAGCGAGTACGTGACTAGGAGTTTTGTACAATGGTGATGCTAACTACCTCAGGGAGGTAATCAGGTAACCTCTTAAGAAGTATATAAGTTATTTAAGAATCTTGGTGTTCATATTGGTAACATTATATAACATTTGTTATACTAGAAAGTCTCGAAGAGAATTATCAGGTCTGGTTTTCGTGAAGATTTTTAAAATTACATTTGTATATACATGAGTGTGAAAGACCATACTATACACACACACATACAAAATTGTTCAGGTGGGTAACACCAGAGGTTCAGTATGGCTAGCTTTGGTGATGTGACCGACACATGGGGAGGTAATAAGGCAGATATAACACTATTTTCATGTTAGCAACAGGACATGTAGGGCAGCTGTCACCTCACAGCAAGAAGGTTACTGGTCTGAACCTTGGCTGAATAATAGAATAGAATAGAATAGAGTAGAGTAGAATAGAATAGCTGGTGACTGTTAACTATCCTCATCCTCACCATCTTGTTTGTCTCTATGTACCCCGTGATGATCTGCCTTCTTATCTAGGGTGTACCATGAGTATCACCCAAAGACAGCTAGGATAGGCTACCTGATAAGGACACCTGGTTACAGATAATGGACAAAGCATATCTTACTTCTCAGAAGGTGTTCATAAAGCTTCCTCATCTTCATGAGGATGTCACGTGCAGCACCTTCCGCTGGTTTGATGTGAGTGATCACGTCCCCTACTATACGGCCCTTACGGTCAAACTGTCCAAGAAACAGAATTGGCTGGTAGCCCAGGGCAGTGTAGCTTTGAAACCTGCAAGAACAACAAAGAAAAACATGCAGCCAGTCTTTCATGTAAGCAAATTGATGTATAACAAACCTTTAAGTTTCACATCTTTGTTGTTTTATTGTTGTCGATAGTTAAAAAGTATTTATGGTGACCAAACCTGTAAATGTATGATCAAATCCATCTTGAAATGTTTTGTCTCTCAGTTAATAGCCGATTAAATTAAAAATCAGAAGTAGCTTAAATAAAAATAGTTTTTAACAAGTTTTTTCTAGTTGGATGTCTTTAGTGTGATGATGTTATTCTGATGTGAATAACTTTTTTATTTATGCTCGTTTATAAATTAATATTTTATGTGTATATACATGTCTTGTTAGTTTCTTACTTCATGATATACAAGAAAACATTGACAACTGTTATTAATAAAGAATTGTCTAGCAGACCAACCACTTATTAGATCAGAACTTTTAAACTTACTGACAACTGGGCTGAATTAACCACCCTGCTCGCATTTCTGTTTTTTTTAACAGAGGCAGCCCAGTTACTGTTTTTAAACTGTTCTTGTTTTTTTTTCAATCCCTCCTTTACGTTCAGGCTGCCCAGGCATCCACTGCATGTCTTCCTGTTGCAGGTGTTTGGAGCCTGACAGGAAGGGCATGGTTTGGTTTTTGGCTTTGTCATTTCTGCAAATGAAAATGGAACATGTAGGGATTATTTCAGGTCTGTTTTGGTGAAATGATTACAAAAATAATTTATGACCAAAGAAATAACTTATATTACGAGGCAGTATTACACCATATTTAGAAAAAAAAATCAATTACGAGATTAAAGTCGTTAATATTGAGTTAATTACGTGAATAGGGTTTAAAAAAAAACCCTGAATTGATTACAGAAAAGATACATTGCTAAAATAGAGCAGTACTAACATTAGCTGGGTGGCCAAGCAAGTGTCTTACACATGAGAATACATCACAAAAAAAATTAAATAAACTTTTGCAGAAGTAGTTCTCTTGGTACACAGACTGCTCTGTGAAAACATTTCAAGTTTAATATCAGTTTAATATCACTGAAATTAATATTTCAGTGAACATGCAAATTACCCACAGTTTATCACAACTTACTTAGCTAGGATCTGCCTCGTGTCCAGTCGAAAACTTCGCTGCAGGACCGTGAGTTGAAAGATACATTTACTACGACTCCCAAGATGCATTGCAGTAAAAACCATCCAATCGCCTTGCTTAAGATCTGTTGACGTGTCGCTAAAGGCGCGCTGTAGATAAATATTGCAATTTGTAAAAAATAAAATACTAAAATTTGCAATTTTTAATTACATAATTAAACACTGGGCCAGTTTAATTTCGTATTATCGCTGGTTATTATTTTAGAGTAAATAAAGGAATAACGGGTAGCACCAAGCTGTTGTTATCTTCATTTCCATAGCGACGGCGGTTGAGGATTATGGGTAGTGTGCAGTTACGGGATTAGTGCGTCTGCGTAAATTGGTCTGATTGGTTGGAGCCGAGCGCATCCAAAACTAACAGGAGTGGTGAATGAATCTATAAATGTGTTTTACGTGTGAAATGAAAATAATAAACCTAACAAAGGATTATGTACGTTAAATCTGCGCACTTTCAGATCGTGAATCAGTTTGGAAAACACTGTGTGATGGCCACAACATGAAGCGATTTTATTGTTGAATTATCAGTGATACTTTCAGGTGTTTTTGTTGAGAAATGTTAACGATGTCATTAAAAGAAAGCATTAAATTAGGGAGAAAAACCCGTTTGCGGAGGGGGTCCCCGGTTCTCCAGTTAGATTGTGCTTCACGGCGTCATGTTTCGCCGTGACGGGGTTATTATTGGAGTAAATGGATGGCTGGAGCCTCTGCTCGAAGCGTCTCTGATCGCCGCGAGCGGGTTCATATTGGAATGAATTGACAACCCACAGCGTCACATAAAAATGTGGAAGGGTACCTTAGGCGTCAGCATGAGAAGTTAAGGGACGTGACAAATCGTCATTATTTTACGCGTCGGGAGTGAGAACGGGTTGGTTTAACTCATTCACTGCCAATGGCTGGCAGTGAATGAGTTAATAATTTAGCGCCGAGCTACCTCAATGAACTTCTTAGGTTACACATTCCTTTCGGAGCACTTAGATCTGCTTACCCAACTACCCAGGTGGAGCAACCTCATTCTCGGCTGAAGTCTCGGGGCGACCTTGCATTTGCTGTAGCTGCCCCCAGTCTTATGGAACAATTTTCCTGTTGCTATCCGGGTGTCTGACTCTATGCCATTGTTTAAATCATGGTTAAAGACTTATTTATTTAATCTTGCGTTGCCAACTAGCTATTTAATAATAATAATAATAATACATTTTATTTACAGGCGCCTTTCAGACCCTCAAGGTCACCTTACAGTAACACGTAAACAATACCATAAAAAACATAAGAAAAATGTATATATAGCAAACATGGTAAGATAAAATTTAGACATAAACAGTCATAAAAGTATAAAAGCAAATATAAAAACTGAGCAAGGTAAAAATGGCCTAAGACAGATCAGGTGTATGCAAAAGTTATGAAGTGCTTTGAAAGTGAGAAGCAGGATCTTGAAATTGACACGGAGGTGAATTGGGAGCCAATGGAGCTGTTTAAGAACAGGTGTTATATGTTCAGTGGATCTAGTTCTGGAAATAATATGATCAGCTGTATTTTGAACTAACTGTAATTTATGGAGGGATTTATGAGGTAGACCATAGAGAAGAGAATTACAGTAATCCAGACGAGATGTGACAAGAGCATTGACAAGTATGGCGGTACTGTGTGGTGTGAGTGAGGGACGAAGACGGTTAATATTACGGAGATGAAAGTAGGAAGACAGAGTGATATTATTTATATGTGCTGTGAAAGACAGAGTGCTATCGAGGATGACACCAAGACTCTTAACCCGAGGGGAGGGTGTGACAACAGAGTTATCAATGGATAACGAAAGACTGGTTGGAACAGTTGTCAGTTTTGATCTGGTGCCTATTTAAATGAATTCTGTTTTATTGCCATTAAGTTTAAGAAAGTTGTGAGTAAACCAGACCTTGATTTCACTTAAACAGTCAGAAATGGATGTGGGTGGGAGAGTAGCTGTGGGTTTGGAGGATAGGTAGAGCTGGGTGTCATCTGCGTAGCAGTGAAACTGGATGTTATGCTTCCTAAAAATATTACCTAGGGGTAGGAGATAGATGATAAAAAGTAAAGGACCCAGGACAGAGCCTTGGGGTACACCGGAATTAACTGGAGTAGATACTGATCTGTGAGGGAGTAATTGAACAAACTGTGAGCGGCCAGAGAGATAAGAAATAAACCAGGCGAGTACTGTACCATGCCAATAGATGCTAATCTGTGAAGGAGGATGCAGTGGGAGATACTATCAAAAGCTGCTGTAAGGTCAAGGAGAATGAGGATGGATATAAGTCCAGAATCAGCTGCAAGCAGAAGATCATTGGTGATTTTTACTAGGGCTGTTTCTGTACTGTGACATGAACGGAAGCAAGACTGAAACTGTTCGTACACGTTATTTCCAGTAAGATGACGATGAACCTGTGCAGCCACTATCTTTTCAAGATTTTTGGCTAGGAAAGGGAGATTTGAAATTGGCCTGAAATTATTTAGATTGGAGAGGATCTGAACCATTCTTTTTCAGTATTGGGGTTATTATTGCAGTTTTAAGAGAAGAAGGAACAGAACCAGATATAAGAGAGGAGTGTACAATATTAGCAATCAGTGGGGCAAGAGACGGGAATGAGAGTTTAACAAGATTTGTCGGCAGTGGATCAAGTTTACATGATGATGACTTTAAGTTAGTAATTATGGAAGATAGCTGAGTTATTGTGGGAAGTTCAAAATTGGATAGAGAGAATGACAGCTGAGAAGGACAAAAAATGCAGATAGAACAATTGACCATAACACAGGACGAGGGCAATTGTTGGTAAAGATTCTCAATCTTGGTGTAAAAAAAGTCCATAAATTTGTTGCAAACTGCGGCAGAGTGTGTATGTATGGCAAAGGTATCTGGGGGTTTAACAATATTATGCAATGTAGAAAAAAAAGTGCGAGTGTTTCCTTCAGCGGATTCAATAACAGAGGTGTAGTAGGCAGATTTAGCATGATGAATAGCTTCTTTATAATGTTGTATATGACTGAGATACATGTCCTTGTGAATAGTAAGTTTTCCTGGAGAGACATTCCAGGCAGCGTCCAGTAGCTTTAAGTTGGCGAAGTTCAGATGAGTACCATGGCACAGAGCGAGAGAAAGAAACAGTTCAAGTTTTTTGGGGAGCCAAGGTATCTAAGAGGTTGATTAAGTTCATTGTTATAGTGAGATACCAGGTCGTCTATGGAAGCTGAGGCATTAGTGGTAGGTAAATATATTAATGCCATGGGAAAGAGCTGATAGATCAATGCCCCTAATATTTCTAAAAGTAATTGAGCGGTTTTGTTTATTTTTGTATAGTGGGAAACTAGCATTGAATAAAACTAATTTATGGTCTGAAAAAGGCATGTCCAATACAGCACAATTCTTAGGGGTGACACCAATCCAGCAAACAAGATCCAAAATGTGTCCTTTGGAGTGTGTGGGAACGTCCATATATTGGTGTAAGCCAAAATTGTCCAGACAGGATATAAACAGGATATAAAATCTCTTGTGAGTATTTGGTGTGTGTTGATACATTTTTATCTGTTATGCTTTGTTAACTACTTTTATGTATTATGATTGTTATGGTTTTTATATTTAATACGTGCTGGGTATTTTCTCTTTTCCCTCTCCCATCTCCTTTTTTCCTATGTTATTTTGTTGTCAAGCACCTTGGTATACCCTTGGTTTTTCACTGTGCTTTATAAATAATGTTTATTATTATTATTATTATTATTGACCAATCAATTAAAATGTAAAATAATTAGATTAAACAGTTAGTAGGCATAGTACCAACTAATGGCAATGGTAATGACTAGTTGACTGGTTGACAACCTGGACACATCCTTCGTTTAAACCAACGCAACACTTAATCATTAGTGTGTGGCGGACGACCAGGTGGCTCCACTCACACCCAAGTTGAAGGGAAGTGCTGGGGTGGAGATATTGGCGCGGGGTTTCCGGCCCGCATGTATTTGCATACATTATAGAGGCCACTAGTGCTGACCAAGCTGCCATCTTTCTCTCTTCCCGTCTTTCAATGGCTGCTTCAATTTCAGCTTGAACCTCCAAACCGCAAGTAAGTAATCATTTTTTGTCATCTTTCCTTGCTGTCCCACTGGACTGGACATTAGTTTAGTTTTTTTTAGCTACATCTGGTGAAGTTGTGGTAAAATGCTGGTATTAACCTATTCGTCGTAGCAAGCTAGCCTGAAGCTAATATTTGCTAAATTTAGGGACACCCCTGTCTCTTTAGGAGTTGAAGGCCGGTGTTCTAGGAGCGGATCTCAGGATCTCAACAGGCAGTGTTGGGCAGTATCGTAATACATGCACCGGCGTTACGTATTTAAAATACAAAATATGAGTAAATGTATCCATTACAGTTACCGTTCAATAGGTGATATTGAGAATACAGTTAGTTTGTAGGGGTGCAACGATACACAAAATTCACGGTTCGGTTCGGTTCGATACTTTGGTGTCATGGTTCGATATTTTTTCGATACAAAATAAAATGTTCATGCCTTTTTAATTTGTCATTTATTAAAATTATAAATATATATTTTAACTCAAAAGTACAGTTTTTAAATTTAACCCTAACCCTTGTGCGTGTTTTTTATTTTGACAGCGAATGCGCACCTGCGGACCACTTATGTGCAGCCCTGGTTATTTAGCTCATCATATCGCAGCCACAGAAATTCTTTTGTCCATGAAACCATAAAGCTGCACTTTCTTTTTGCCTTATAGTCTGATTTGTCATAACTTTTCCGTTTTGCGGTAAGCTTTTCTTTGGCTGTCACTTCTTCACCCTGACCTGTCTTATTTGGCTCAGCAGAACTGAAATATAAATCCTGCTGCTTTTACACACGCACTCACATAAGCTCAGCGATTCTCTGCGCGATCAACCTCTCACATGTTTAAGCTTGCTGCGGGAGATTTCACTTGTCATGTTTGCATAGTAAGCTAACGATTAATAAGACGATGTCAGAGGAATTGGTGCACAAATTATCATCACTCACAGATCAGTGCTGTCGCTCTCTATACACAGTTCGCACGATTGCAAAGTGAAAGCAAAAAAACAAGCGCAAATTCAAACGCGATTTCAATATGTCACATATTGACAGTGGCTCACCGATGCCAATGACATAATTACCCAGCTACATTTCCGAAAGAATGCAAAAGCATTGACATATATTTTTCCTTCCTACGATAGGCCGACGGGCAGGGCAGAGATAGATTTTGGTAGCCCGACTGGAAATATCTCTAGCCCCAAGACGTCGGGCTAGCGATTTTGCGAGCCCTGTATCTGATTGAGGAATCACTCATCTTTGGAAAAGAGAGTTTATTACAGAGAAATGGCTCTTTCCAAAATAAAAGCTATACTATACGCTTCTTCTGGGCTATATTCTCAGCAGCATATTAAACATATCAGGTCCCCATAAGGAGAATCCTGTGCTAACGGCTGTCTAAATGACTCGGGTAAAGTTTGTAGCATGCTTGTTGTTTTTGTCTTTGCACTAGGATGATGTCGGTGTAAATGTGCAGTCATATTCGTTGTGTTCCCACTAGTGCTTTCAGGTTAACCTCGTTAAAATGACCTTAACGCCACAACACGGCAAATCTCCGTTAACGAGCTACCCCTGATAGCCCCGTGCATGGGGCTAGACAGCCAACACGTTAGCGAGCTAACTGCGCTAACACGCTAGCTCCCACCCATGTAATTGAGCATTGCGTGGCACATCCAACATACTGTTTTACTTTAGTCCATGAGCGCTTACCTTCAGGGTCATACGTCACATGAAAACCAAAATAATTCCAAACGCCAGATCTGAATGAGGGTGGGGGAGGTTCAATTTGCCATGTTGCAAGGAGAGCTTAACTTCTGTCACGCTAGCTTGCACTGCGCTCTTCCTTCTGACTATGCTGTCTGTGTTGAGCGCTCAGTGGATCTGCGCTCTACAGTGCAGCCTAGGCGGAGTAGTCGAACGCAGATTCACTGAGCGCTCAACACAGACAGCATCGTCAGAAGGAAAGTTGATAAAATAAATTACAAATGTTGTATTGTTCGATACATATGCGTACCGAACCGAAAGCACTGTATCGAACGGTTCAATATCGATACGAATATCGTTGCACCCCTATTAGTTTGTTGAAATAAATGGATTACATGGCGGTATTTTCCTGTTTCATATGTTAGGCTATGGTCTCTCTATTTTTGGTAATTCCACGCCGGTGGAAACTCAAAAAAAACACGCAAGAGCCTCTAAAAATTATTATACAAAAATGATTTAATATGAAGGCAATAGCAGAGTGTTACAGGCATCGCCCTAAACAATGTAGCCTCATGGGCAGTGTAGTCCGTGCTGCAGGGAGAATGGACTGCCATACCCGTTATGTGTCTGTGAGCGAGGAAGGGAGAAAAAGGAAAAGTACGAGCTGTCACGGAGCAGAAACGGGAGCTGGAAGCATGTAAATATAATAATAACCACTAAAGCCAAAAAGAGAGCCTGACGAGCCCAGCTGTAAGTAAGCTGTTAAGACTCGACTGTACACTGTGTTCGTGTTTTCCTCCGAAACAATAAGCAGCCTTTCAACGCCTCTCTCTGTCTCTCGCTAGCAAACTTGACCCAGACAACAAAGTAAAGCTAGTTTTCAGCTACGAGCCCGACATGAACCCGACATATTAGCCAGAGGTCCCTTTACTACGGTTCTGAGCCGCTGACCTGTTTTATATACGCGCTGAATAGTTTTCTACACGAGATCGCTGCAAAAAGTGCAGCCTTGCCTAATGTCCACCTACTGTTACTCATTTATATTAAGATTTTAACATCTAGTTGGTATTGGTATGGCGAGTAGCCTTCAGTAATAGTAATAAATCACACAGCAATAGTACATTCATGTAGTTGTAAAGTATTCAGAATACATTAATCTATAATCTTTGGTGGAATACATTTTAAAATTAACCTTCCCAACACTGTCAACAGGTTAGCACCTCATACCACAGTGCATCAAAGCAGTCTCATGAGCGCTGGGAAGAACGAGCCCAGAGCCCAAAACAGACAGTGCAGGAGATGACAAGGTTAGTAACTGTATGGTGAAAATTATACTTTGTTATCTTGATTGGCAAAAGAAAAGTAAATACAAAATCTGCTTCTCACATATAGGGCATTTCCAAGATTTTTTTTTTCAAAACTTCTTCAATTTCTTTCATTACAGCTGTCCTGTGCCAGAAGTTCTGTTGACCCACAGTGAGAGGCATCATTGCAGAAACACCAGGAAGACTGAAACTCGTCGCCAGGATCAAGCAGGGCTCGTGATCTTCACCAGCAGCTCCCTCACAAGAAGGATAAACCCAGCATTTCATGAACACTGATGGAGACCTTTGCTTTGTGTAATGTTAGAAGTACTCAGATAATCCTCAGAGGGTCTGGACTTTTACATAATATAATAGAATAGAATTCAACTTTGTTGTCATTGCACATGCACAGGTACAGGGCAACGAAATGCAGTTTGCATCCATCCAGAAGTGCTTTAGCCATGATATAGATATATTACAATATATATTAGCAATAATATAGATATGTAAGTATATTACAGAAATGGGTCTATTATGGTGTGTTACAATGTACACGGTATGAAGTATGTTAAGTATATTCTATAACTATAAGTACGTACAGGCTGTAGTGAGTACAAACTGTACAGGCTATGAACAGGATATAAATATGAAAAACTATACAGAAATCTGAGATATACAGTTGTACAGAAATGTGAACTATGCAAGTTATAAACAGTTGTAGGATTAAAAATTATATGTACAGAATGATTATTTACACAGAACTATACAGTAGTGCAGGTAAGTAATAGCTATAGCTATAAGCTATAGTAATAGCTTTAAGTCCTGTAGAAAGTTAAATATATGTTGTGCTCACTGGTTACTCTGGTATGAATGACTCTGAATTACTTTATGATAAATAACACACTATTGTCAAAAAACAGTGAAAGAATTCCAGATCACAAGTTTTTAGTTCAAATACAAGTAACAACCTTTGACTTTAATCAGGTTTTATTTAATTGTGTCAGAGAAAACATCATGTGCTCTTCATGTAGCTGAGTACATTCAGTGTTTAAAACAGAAGTTGTGCAGGTCTGAGATCAGCAGTTTTCTGAAACACCAAACTGAGGTACTGTTAATGCTGATGTATAGTGACACAGTTACAGGGGTGATTTTGACTTTTTGTCTTTAAATTTATCAATAAAACAGCTGCAGCTTTCACTGACAGCACATGTGGTACTTTAACCTTTGTACTGTTTTCTTCAGTTAATTTTGGAGTTACTACAAAGATTGAAGATATAGGATGATCTGTCTGCTGTCACTGGGTGGTGCTGAGGTCTGAATGTGAGGACGGCTCCTGTAATCACAAACAGAACAATCATCACAAACTGAAATATAAAGTTTATCTCTCAAATCTGAAATAGAGCTGATCCTTCTCTGTCCTCACACACTCGGGATCTGAAGTTGTTCAGTCCTACAGTTCTGCCGACAGCTGTTTATTTTTTTTATTTGTTTTAAAGGCCTTATATACTAACACATTTTCTAATATCATGTTTACCTTTGAGTTGTTGATGCTTTATAAATGGACATCTGCAAAGATGAGATGATGGAGCAGGTTTCAGTCGAGGTTCAGTCTGCTGCTGCATCCTGGTCACAACATACGGAGGTGTTATCAGCTCAGTATTGAAAAAGAAATATTAATGTTTCAAATTATTTGTCCTAAAGGATGCAAGCTGTACAGAGTACTGCACATGTGACTTTGTGAACATAACTCATTAAAAATAATTCAGACAGTTTTTTAACCTGAATATTTATAACAAACTCAGTTAAAAAAAAAAAAAAAAAAAAAAAAAAAGAGCTAAAAAAATAATCAGGGGAAAAATGTAACATTTTAACTAAAGCTGACAAGCGGAAGTAGTTGGTTTCAGTACATAAGTATCGGGCTTTGCTATTTAATCCGTAGCTACTGACTAATGAGGGGAATTTAAAAGTTGGCGTTAATGTCGTTCCACATGTGGAAAGCGACAGAAAACACGCTGCTGTTTCCACATATTTAATAATCAGCTCTGCACAGGAGCAGAAGCAGAGTCCAGCCTGTTGCTCTTACAGCATAATACTCATAATAAAAGTACAGTAACCGTGGTTAGTCACTGAGCAGCCCGGTGCGTTTCAATTCAATTTCAATTCAATTTTATTTATATAGCGCCAAATCACAACATAAGTCGCCTCAAGGCGCCGAAAAGTGGATTGAAACTGAAAAATGGATTGAAACCGAAAAAAAATGGATTGAAACTGAAAAAAAATGGATTGAAACTGAAAAAGAAATTGTAAGCGAAAACAAAAAAATTACAGTTTCAATTAATTGTTTTTCACTATCAATTTTTTTTTTTCGGTTTCAATACAAGATTTTTCAGTACATTTATTTCAGTTACAATATTTTTTTTCGGTTTCAATATTTTTTTCGGTTTTGTTTCAAGGTGGCATCGTTCTGATTCCATAGTCTCTTACAGCTTTGCACTCAAGGTTTACAGAATAATATTGATGATGGCTCTTTATTTAGCTAGGTCAAGTGATGGCTTTTGAAGCAACGGCTTAACTACTGCCAGCTTCAAGGCCCGTGGTGCATAGCTGTTTAATAGAGGTCGGTTAAAAAGACTGCACACAGCAAACCTCCAGTCTTATTGTACTGCAATGGCTGCCCTTCACCGTTAGGCCCATTGGTGGTGTGCTGATTCTGGCAACATGTGCACTGGAACCTGAACATGTGGAGAGAGGTTCAGCAGTGTGTCCAGATTCTGCCAATGACAGTTGAATTGTTGAGTCAAAATGTGGAGAAGATACAGAGAACACTCATCTGATTGCTGGCCAATAGGCTGGTGGCAGTGTGATGGTGTGGGTCAGCATCACCTTCACTGGAAAACAAGGTTTGTCATCATTGGAGGCAATCTCAGTGCAGAGGGATATAGAGATGTTATTCTGCAACCAATGGCAGTCCATATTGTCAAACTTTGGGACTGACACTGCTCATTACCACAGAGCAGGATTTGTTAGAGACTACAGAATTTGAGAGTGGAGAGGTCTGCCTGCAGTCTTCACCCAACTCCACTGAGCATTTATGGCTGCTGTTTAAAAGAAAGTAAACAGGCTTTCAATTCAAGGAGCTTAATATTGTAAGGTAAAGACCCTACAATAACACAAAGAAAACAGAGTAAAAATCAAGAATACGACCTCCTGTGAGAAAGCGCTTTGGCGACAGTGGGTTTCCTTTTAAGAAACCTCCAGCAGAGCCAGGCTCAGGCAGGGGCTGCCATTCACTGTATCCAGTTGGGGTGAGGGGAGCAAGACAGGACAAAGACATGCTATGGAAGAAAGTCAAAGATTGATAATAACCAATAATTAAATACAGAGTGATGTATAAACGTATGGTGAGCGAAAAGAGAAGAGAGAACGAGAAACAACCAGTGCATCATGAGAAGCCCTCAGCAGCTTAGACCTATTGCAGCAGTAACTAAAGGTGGATTCAGGGTCACCTGATCCAGCCCTGACTTTAGGTTTGTCAAAAAGGAAAGTGTTCCAGGTTCCACAGAGGAGGGGCCTTAAAGCTGAAGGCTCTGCTTCCCATATTACTTTGAAATATCCTAGGAACCACAAGTAAGCCCACAGTCTGAGAGCAAAGTGCTCTGAGATGATATAGTACTACAAGGTGATCAAGATATGATGGAGTCCAAAAGCCATTAAGAGTAAGCAACACTTTTGATACCATGTTGCCCATTTCTGGAGCCGACTACCATAACCTCAGTTTTATTTACATTTAGCAGCAAAAAACAAAAAA
The DNA here is from genome assembly GCF_900408965.1 of Simochromis diagramma. NCBI lineage: Eukaryota > Metazoa > Chordata > Actinopteri > Cichliformes > Cichlidae > Simochromis > Simochromis diagramma. Next base: position 1,249,928 of record NW_024387304.1, on the reverse strand, counting down.
ACAAAAATTAGAGGCCATCCAGGCCTTTATATCTTTAAGACATTCCTGCAGTTTACTTTACGGATAGATAGAGTTGAGTGTCATCTGCATAGCAGTGAGAATGTATGCTATGCCTCCTTATGATACTGCCTAAGGGAAACATGTATAATGTAAACAGAATTGGTCCTAGCACTGAACTCTGTGGAACTCCATAATTAACCTCAATGTGTGAAGAGGACTCTCCATTTACATGCACAAACTGGGATCTATTAGATAGACATGAATGAAACCACTGCCTTGCAGTACCTTTAATACCTTTACAGCATGCAGTCCTCACTGCAATAAATTATTATGGTCAACAGTATCAGTCAGGTGTTTTACAGCTACTCTTTCAAAAATTTCTGAGGTAAACGGAAGATTGGGGTGTGGCCTATAATTAGCTAAGACAGCTAGGTCAAGTGATGCCCGTGGTGCATAGCTGTTTCATAGAGGTAGGTTGATCATATCTAAGATTCAAACATTGCAATTTAAACATATTACCTATTATAAAAAAAATCACAGTTTGGTGAAATAATCTTTTTGAAAAGGGTGTCAGTATCTGAAACCAGGTCTTCAAATGACAAAGTGACTTGCTAAGACGGGGATGTTTTAGTTGGTAGGTCAGACACTTTGAAAGGTTTCTGGGCTTCACCTTTGGGCCACTGCATATAATCTTCTGCTCTGGCCACCTCCTGTTTGATATTTCAGCAACAGATTATTTGACACTGAGTTGCAGCACACATAAAAGACTTTTACATAATTCAGATCCCTCCACATTTCTTGACCTTTCCAACCACTTTCCTCAATCGCACAGACACATGCACCCCCCCCCCACCCCCACCCCCCACACACACACACCACCTGTCACGTTTTGCTTCTTGCAGTTCATTGCCTGCCTGATGACAGCGTTGACAACTTGCGCACACACGGGTATGTGTGTGTGTGTGAGACTGAGAGCAGGATGTGTAAAAGGCCAGATGATCTTTCACCTCGACTATTCAGGGGGCTCTCTCTTTTCCTCAGCCTCTTTTCCTCTTTCTCTTTCATGCACACACTTGCATACACTCTATAAGTGTGTGTGTACATATGCCCTGTATATTCTAGTTGCGTGTCAAGTTTTGTATTGGCCAAATCTGCTGCCACACTGTCTCTTAATATTTTATTAGCCCTTTCCTCCATTCTACCATTCTTCAACTCCTGCACCACACCCTGCAACCCCCACCTCATACTTCATGTCACTCTGTGCTACATAGTTCTTTCTTTCCGGAAGCATCTCATCTTGCTAGCATTGTGTCACACTTTGGCTAGAGTTCAGTGAAAAGCAGGAGGTGACAGCTGTATCTAACTAGCTGTAAGTTGCTGCTCCCTAATGCTGGAGTTCTGTTGGGGTGCCTTTGGCCATACTGGGCCTGATTCACTTTGTCACTGAACCCTGTCTAAAACATAGAAGCAAACTTTTAAACAGAACACTGCACAGTTTGCTTAGAGAAAAGGTAGCAGGACATCTACTTTTGTCCACTTTTGTCTTGACTGGAAATTCAGTATATTTACTTACTTGTATATTAAAACAAACAACAAAGGGAGTACTGCTGATAGATTTTTTTTCAGTGTTTATTGCTTCATGAGCAAGGAAGCAGGTACATCAGACAGACAGATAGGATTGTTATATATACAGGGTGGGCCATTTATATGGATACACCATAATAACATGGGAATGGTTGGTGAAATTAAAGTCCTGTTTGTGGCACATTAGTGTATGTGAGGGGGCAAACTCCTCAAGATGGGTGGTGACCATGGTGGCCATTTAGAAGTCGGCCATCTTGGATACAACTTTGGTTTTTTCAATAGGAAGAGAGCCATGTGACACATCAAACTTATTGGTAATGTCACAAGAAAAACAATGGTGTGCTTGGTTTCAACGTAACTTTATTCTTTCATGAGTTATTTACAAGTTTCTCTTTGTTCACAGCCATTGACATCTGGAAGTGGTTAACACGTGAGGAGCGGATCGAAATTGTGTTGATATCTGGTGAACACAGTAACCGGGTCATTGCAGCAGATTTCAATGCAAGACACCCTACGAGACCACCCATCTCCCATGCTACAGTTAGCAAACTGCATACTAATTTTCGTGAAACTGGTTCAGTGTTGGATTTGCCAAAATGTAGACGCAAGAAAACTGTCACTAATGAAGAAACATCAGTGGCTGTCCTAGCTTCATTCAGCAAGAGCCCACAGCGTAGCACTCGCCGCATGTCACTGGAGAGTGGCATTAGTCGAACATCCCTTCGGCGGATATTAGCTACTCACAAATGGCACCCTTTACAAACTCCAGCTACTGCAGCATCTCAATGAGGATGACCCAGATCGGCGCACAGAATTTGCAGAATGGGCAAAACACAAATTGGAACAGGACCCTCAGTTCATGCACAAGATTTTGTTCAGTGATGAGGCAAACTTTTATGTGAATGGTGATGTTAACAAACAAAACCAGTGCTATTGGTCTGACACTAACCCACATTGGATGGATCCTCCAAGACTGTTGGAACAACAAAAGTGATGGTTTGGTGTGGTATATGGGGTACAACGATAGTGGGTCCATTCTTCATGAATGGAAACCTCAAGGCCACTGGATATTTGAAATTGCTACATGATGATGTGTTTCCCTCTTTATGCACTGAAGCTGGCACGTTCCCTGAGTTTTTCCAGAAAACCACCACATTATGGGTGCCAGGTCCGAGCATTCCTAGATGAACAGTTTCCTGGAAAGTGGATTGGTCGTCGTGGGCCAGTTGAATGGCCACTTCACAAATTACAGACCTGTTTCTTTACTACCACAATTCTCCAAAATCCTAGAAAACCTGTTTAATAAACGATTAGACAAATTCTTAGATAAATATAAATTACTCTCTGACAGTCAATATGGATTCAGATAAAAAAGATCAACATCTCTGGCATTAATTGAATCAATTGAGGAGATTACGAATGCTATAGATCAGAAACAGTATGTAGCTGGAGTATTTCTGGATCTCAAGAAAGCACTCGACACAATCAATCATGACATATTAATTAATAAACTGGAACGGTACGGGATCAGGGGGGTTGTACTGCAATGGGTGAAAAAATTATTTAAGTGACAGGAAACAATTTGTGAAGCTGGGTGTCCATTCCTCATCATGCTTGGACATTGCTTGTGGTGTTCCACAAGGCTCTGTACTGGGTCCAAAATTATTTATTATTTATATAAATGATATTTGTAAGGCATCTGATATACTAAAATTAGTATTATTTGCAGATGACCAGTGTTGGTCAAATTACTTGAAAAAAGTAATCAGTAACTAATTACTGATTACTTCCCCAAAAAAGTAATCCCGTTACTTTACTGATTACTTATTTTCAAAAGTAATTAATTACTTAGTTACTTATTAAAAACACGATTTACAACCTGAAGAGGTGATAAAGCGATAGATCTTTCAGCCCAATTCTACTTTTTCTACATAATCCATCATACAAAATGTAATTAAATGGAAAAGTCTCTTTTTTTACTTGTTTTATCAGTTTTAATCTTTTAACTTTATGCATCAAGCAAAAATTTAATTATATGCAACATTCTCTGACTTGAATAAATTAGTTTAACATTTAAACCTATTTTCTACACATTCCAGCACATAAAATAAAATATTTTTTGTGTTTACACTCACTCTTTCAAATAGATGCAAGTAAAACACAGCAGAAAATAAATAAAGTCAACGACTAGCGGTCCTCTTACTCTATTTTCACCTGTAAAGCAGGACTAGGGGTAGGCGGAGGTTTGCCCTGGTGCAGGTGTGCCGCGGTCAGTTGAAGAATCCGCGAGCTTCTCTGTGAATTTCCCATTACGTCGTAGCTACTCTGTGCTTGCTTGGAAGTTTAGGGTTTTTTTTCGCTGTAAAAAGAAGTTTTCTTCCCACGCACAATGGACACTAATGTTTTTGTCACTTTTTATGGAATCAAACTCAAAGTAAGGTCAGTACTTCCACGCTTTAAACGCTGCACGCTCATACCTTCTCCCACAATCGATATGTGATCCATTGTTGATCTGCACACAGCTGTTGTCACCAATGGCGCACTCGCTTACGTCACTGTCGTGAGACATTCTCGCAAAAAAATCACGGTTTTAGTAACGCAGTAACGCAGCGTTCCTACGGGAAAGTAACGGTAATCTAATTACCGTTTTTGCAATAGTAATCCCTTACTTTACTCGTTACTTGAAAAAAGTAATCAGATTACAGTAACGCGTTACAAGTAACATGTTACTGCCCATCTCTGCAGATGACACAAATATTTTTTGTTCTGGGGGGAATCTAAAGGAGCTGCTGGATACAATTACTTCAGAAATGTGCAAAATTAAAAAATGGTTTAACAGGAACAAACTATCGCTAAATCTAAGTAAAACTAAAATGATCTTATTTGGGAATTTCCTTAGAAATGCACAAGTGCAGATTCATTTAGATGGTGTGGAAATTGAAAGAGTACTTGAACATAAGTTTCTTGGTGTGATTATAGATGATAAATTAAACTGGAAGTCTCATATAAATCATATACATAACAAAATTTCAAGAAGTGTCTCAATCTTGAGTAAAGTAAAACACATTCTGGACCACAAATCACTCCACATTCTCTATTGTTCCCTGATTGCACCGTATTTGAATTACTGTGCAGAGGTTTGGGGCAATACTTACAAATGTTCGCTATCATCAATCTTTATATTACAAAAAAGGGCCATAAGGATAATCCATAAAACTGGTTACAGAGATCATACAAATCCACTATTCTTAAAATCAAAAATTCTAAAATTCACAGATCTGGTTCATTTTCTCACAGCACAAATTATATATAAAGCAATAAATAACCTGCTTCCTGACAATATTCTAAAAATGTTTTCTAAAAGGGAACGGGGATACAATTTGAGGGGGGAATTAAAATTTAAAACATCCTCGTATCCGTACAACATTAAAATGTTTTTGCATCTCTGTGTGTGGAGTGAAGCTGTGGAACAAGTAAAGATATGAAGCAATGTCCAAGCATGGCACAGTTTAAAAAGCGGTTTAAGGATATGGTTTTTACAGGGTACAGGGAAAAGGTAGAGATTTGATAGGGTGTTCTTGTCTAATATTTTCATGTGTGTGCGGGTGCACGGGTATGTTGGTATGGGTATATATATATATATATATATATATATATATATATATATATATATATATATATATATATATTGGTAGGTTGTGTATCCTTGAGGTGTTAATGGGGTTATTGTAAATGTGTATATGTGCGTATGTGTATATACGTATGTATGGATAGATAGAAACATATATATATATATATATATATATATATATATATATATATATATATAAAGAAAATTACACATAACATATAATGTAATTGCAAGGAGGTATTTCTGTAGTCTATTGATACTAGATAGTGGAAAAGGGGTGGGATTAAATAAGCTTATGCTTCTTCCTGCTCCTTTTTGAACATGAACGTTATTTGGAGTTGTGGTTGCTCGTTTTCCTTTTGTTTTGCTTTGTTCATTTGTCTCTTTTAATTCTATTTTGTTGTACTTTTTCAACATGTTTAAAATAAAGATTCAATCGTATCGTATCGTTTAGGTTTTATCCGATACCGGTGCCAAACCGGTACTTTTGAACAGTGCCGGTGCTCAAACGGTGCTCAAACCGGTGCTTAAAGAACGGAGAACACAAAATTGGTCCAAAAACCTCTCATGTTCAGCTGTTTTTTTGTAAAAAGATAACAATGTTAGCCTTTTCTGCAGCTATGGGGCATATATGGTATCACTCTTGGCTGGAAGCAGTGCTTAAACAATGGAAAAAACACAAACTTTGTCCAAAAACCTCTCATGTTCAGCTGTTTCCCTCTTTTTCTTTGGTCATTTTAGCCTTTTTGGCCAGGGTGAAGGGAGTATCTGCCATCAAACAAGAAGACAGCCGCATGTAGCTATGATGGTGTTTGCTAGTTCACCTTACATGCATTAATGTAATAACGTGGTTAGCCTACTCAACGTAAATTACACACGAACAACATTAAGCTACTCACGCAGAGAAGAACGGCTGCTGCTGCTGCCATCATCATCCGTCATCATTTCTGCTACACTGGCAGGGCTAGGGGCCAGGACTCTCCTCTTCGGGTTTTTGGGGGATGTTGCTAAATCCAGGTCCGATAACAGGCACAACACCTGCAGTAGATGTGCTCGGTGTGAGGTCTCGCAGCAAGCTATCAAATACGGCGCATTTCTCGGCTTTTAAAAAAAACGCTATGCGTTGCCAGGTGTTTCATCGGATTTGAGGTGTTACCTCCTTTGACAGTATCCCAGTATCAGCTTAAAGCACTTGTTGCAGGCTGCTGAGTTTGCATATTTTGCTGTGAAGTACAGCCAGACTTTTGACCGCTTCGCCTTGGGCATTTTTAATCTGTAGCTCTGCTCTAAAAGAACGTACGTACCTGGCCCCGCCTACTATCCTTGGAAACGTAAAATGATTGGCTAGAAGTATATCACAGCTCAGGAAAAAAAGCACAGAAATAAAGCACCGAAATGTGCGCTGCTTTTCGGTCTGGTTACTACCGTTTATGTCACATGGCCCTCTTCCTATTGAAAAAACCAAAGTTGTATCCAAGATGGCCGACTTCTAAATGGCCACCATGGTCGCCACCCATCTTGAGGAGTTTGCCCCCTCACATATACTAATGTGCCACAAACAGGACTTTAATATCACCAACCATTCCCATGTTATTATGGTGTATCCATATAAATGGCCCACCTTGTAGAACTGCTTCAGGATCAATTGATACCTTTGCAGAATGTTTTTCCTGACTCTATGGAGACAATACAATGTAGGTGATGGTATAAACACTTTCCTATCCTAACAGCTACTACCAGATGTACTTGATTACTTGTTCTGACTTGTGAAGGAAAGACAGTGCAAACACTGTCCAGGCCCTCGTCATATACTGACCAATAACTATAAAATATAAACAAGGTCATAATTACAATTGCAAGATATTAACTCACAATTTAGTTCCTGCTTGCTACTGAAGTTGCGTTGGTTATAAAACACTTAAACTTTATTACATATCACATTAGAAATTATGCAACAGATTAAATCCACATAATCACCATTAAAATTGCAATTTGTATTATAATGTGATATCAAGTACTAACCAAAGGAGGAACACTATAAATTTCTTAATAGTATAATATTTTATTCAGCAGTGTAGCATTTAATAAGACTAGCACTTTAGAATCTGTCCAAATAAAGGCCTTAGGGCTAAATTCCAAAGCTTGCAGGATTTGATCAGTTATTATGTTTTAAATGGAACTCCATACCTTCTTGTCATTGTAAACACTTCTTTCTTCATAACGTTTACTGTTCGGAAAACAGAGAAAGACAGAGTTGCATTTGTGTGTGTGTGTGTGTGTGTGTGTGTGTGTGTGTGTGTGTGTGTGTGTGAGAGAGAGAGAGAGAGAGAGAGAGAGGGAGGGAGAGAGACTTTAAGTTTCTTTACAAGCTGAGAGTGACAAACAGGAAGACAGAACCTGTGAGTGGTTAGTGACAGTCGAGAGGGCTCCACTGTAATTGTTTTTCTTCTTATATTTTCTTGGGGAGATTGTGCCATCAGGCAACAGATAAAGATGACTGACAGCTTCAATTTTGATCTAGATTCATCTCACTTTGCTTTTTCTTTTCTTTGTGTCCATTGGACAGCAAAACACAAATAGGAGAAAGTGGTAGTATGTAAATAAGCTGCACTGACATAGTTGCCAAAAACGTTATCTGGGAAGTCGCAAAGTAATTGTGACTAAGCGACATCAACATCTAGCCAGTGGTTCATTCTGTATCATTTTGAACTAAATAAAAAACAAGATTGCTGTTTGAGCGGTCTGTCTCCAAAAACCTGAAGGAACGATTTTAATTGAATTTCCAAAAAAACTCACACTCAGTGATATTTGTAATGAACTCATTTACTAGTTTGCTTATATACTTATTTTTAGAAAGTAACATTTTGTACTGTTGCTTTAAATGTAAATGTATTTTAAAAAAATAACTTAATATTTAGATTAAATGTAGGTATACCTAAGTAAATATTAAAAAGCAAACTACAGAATATGCACACGTGCACACACACAGAACTTTTTTAGCAACCAAACTGTGTAAAATGTGTTCATCTCTAGGGTCATTACTTGGTTTACCTCATATTTATTATTTACATTCAGACATATTTTTGGTTGACTTTTGATTAGCGATTTCTTCATTGTACAATTTAACTGTTTGTCTTCAACTTTGTGACTCAGACATTCCACTTGCTGGGATTTATTTGGGGCTAACTTTAAAAAACAAGTATCTAAATGACCCTATTAGTGATTAGTTAACATGTTTCATAAATTTTCCCCTTTTTACTTTCTTGGAGATAAAATCATTTAATTATTATGTCTCTCATGATGGCATTGTCCCTGCCGGCACTGCCTGGAGTCTGGCACCTCAGCCAACTATTCTTGTTGAAGAAAAGACATCAGTAGGAAGTTAGCCAGCTGTCAGATGTGTCAGTGAGACACACCTGGCTGCTACAGCACAGGAAAACTTGACTGAGACTGCCCTGAGCTGGGCTGCTTATGCACTCCTGCAGACATAATAGGCAGGCAGTAAGTGGGTGGAGGACATTGTCACACTCAGTGTAGCACATAGCAGATCCGCAAGAGAAAAGAGCTGATTTGAAAGTAGAAATATAATTATAAACAAAGCAACAATGTATTCCTCTAAGGACCAGCACAAACTGCTAGCACCATTAACTACTGCTGTATGTTTACACTACCTCATTATGAAGCCTAATTCACAGTGGACAGAAGCAATTTGAGATGTAGACGAGGGGGTACATTTCTAAATTACATGGTATTACAGGATAAACAGTTACAGGATTTGGCTCAGATGTACTGACTGATTTGATGTTGCACTTTTCTCTTGCCCTTTAGCACCATAAGCCTCCTAATGATTTCAGTTATGAAATCATTAGGAGGCTTATGGTGAAATCATTAGTTATGCAACTCATAGTTATGCTTTCGCCATACACTCACAGTGTCATCAGTTAGTCCTACTAAGCTATGTATCACATTTTCTCAAGAGAACATATGTACAGATTTAAAGTGAATAATAAATGGACAGATTTCACACAAATGACAAAATTAACAATAAAGTCACTGTCCTCACGAACATAGATTCAGCTTTACAGACAGCTAAACATCCTCCTAATTAAAATTCAAGGAACAGGCCAATGTGTTGGGTTGAATGGTTTACTAAGGATAAAGTGTGAAACTGTTGACACAAGCAGAAATAAAACCAATAAAACGTTGCATCAATGCACAATATAACAAACACAGCAGTAAAGCCACTGTCGTGGTTCTGGGTGTTACCCAGTGTTTTGTGTTTAATTGATATTTCTTGATTATTTGTTATTTATGTGTCCCAGTCCTGCGTGTGGTGTATCTAGTTTTGCTTCCCCATGTCTTGTTATGTTTGATTATTCCCAGCTGTGCTCTCCTCCTGTGTCTCATTCCCTCACCATTCCTTACGGTACGTTCACACAGAACGCAATAGACGCGACCAAAAAGCGCCAGATGCCCCGTAGCTGGTCACGTGCACATTCGCACCTCTTGGTCGCGCTTCAAAATATGCAATTTTCACGCGCGTGAAGCAGAAATGTGGGAGAAAGTAGTGCCAGATGGTATGTTTGCAAGATGGTGTTACAGGCCTTCGATGGGGTCTGTTTTTAAACTGTTTTTTAACAGAAAAGCAGAGACAGGAGACATCAGTTGCGTTCGGTCTGCAGGCTCTTCCTCGTCTCGTTTATTAACAGAATTTAACAACGTCCTTTTCTTTTCATTTAGACACACACATTTCTCTTTTAACAACACAAATACATTCAATTAGGTCCATAGCTCAAACCCTTTTGGTTACCTTGCATTCTCGCAAGAATAAACTTACAAAATAATCATTGTATATGAGTGTCCTTTACAGTAAATCTGTAACCAATTCTACTGCTGTTCAGCATCAAAAACATTTCTGTGCAGCACCGCTAACACTGCAATTAACCCGCTTATAGACCATAATACATTCCTTATACTTTAACAGATTCAAACAATATATTACATTTGTAACCAATAAACAAAAATATTCTTCAATTCCTCACAAACAGTTCACAATCATCCACAAACAGTATACATCAGACTATTTACATTTGACACATAACTGGGTAGGTCCTAATCAACTGTAACTTCCAATAATGTCGGGATAAAAGAAGCGTCTTAAGAGCTCCATTTGTCACAAAATAAAACAGGTAATAAGACCAGCTGCCTATTTAGACTACGAGTGAAATGGCGGCTGCCATTACAAATGGCGGTATAGTTAGCTTTCTCTCAATCGGTGAAAACACACTCTCACACAACATTTGCGGTCTTTAAACTAAGACAGAAAAAGGTTTCTTGCCTTTATATGTGTCAGGGTTCCTGGGTCGGTGACCCAGTGTTTTCAGTTTTGTTCATGTTCAGTTTATTTTGCCACTTCCATGTGCTCACTTCCTGCTTTTCCTGTGTCAGCTCGTCTTGTGTCATTAGCCAGTTTATGTTCAGCTGTGTACTCACCGGTCTCTCATTATCATCCTCATCAGTCTGTGTATTTAAGCCCTCTGTTTCTACTCGTTCACTGTCGTGTCATTGATGTTAATGTGTCTCTCCGTCTGTATGTTCAGTTAGTCAGCCAGCCAGTCTTCCAGTCTTTCAGCCAGCCAGCCAGCCAGCCAGCCAGCCAGCCACTCCATCGTTCCTGCTTTGTTCATTCACCCTCCAATAAATCCTCTTCATTTCTGCACCGTGAGTCCAGCGTTTGGGTCATCTCTTCCACGCCTCCACACACAACCTCTGACAGAATGACACGACCAGTGCCAAGAAGACACGCTTTTGACCCAGCGGACTCGGACTTTTTCGAGCGGCAGGACGCAGCGCTCTCCATTTGGGCGGAGAAGCCCAGGTGGAAACAGCGGCTCTTCTCAGAGAGGGAGCACGTCTATGAGGGGACTCGTCTGGCTCTGGGCGGGCCTCGGAGACGCTGCGGTCCTCCACCTGCTGCCTCACCTGCATCGGAGCAAAAGGTTTCTTGCCTTTATATGTACATTGCAGTGAGCAAACTTGAACCACTAACCTGTTTTTTAACAGAAAGGCAGAGACAGGAGACATCAGTTGCGTTCGGTCTGCAGGCTCTTCCTCGTCTGAGGCTGAGACACATTGCAACGGCCTATCGCACTCACCACGCATATTTTTATTCGCGTTTTCGCAAGGCAAATCTGCTTCTGGATGTTCACGAGATCCCTATTTGCGCTTCATTGCGCTCCTCCTTTGACTTTACATGTAAACCTGACACTCTGGTTGCGTCTATCGCGTTCGGTGTGAATGCATTGTTACTGTATTTAAGCCATGTTTTTCTCTCTGTCAGTGTTGCGTTTATACCCTCACCATGCTGTGTTTTTTTCCCTCTGTGTTCCTGAGGAAATTCTAGTTCCAAGTTCTGGTTTGTTTTCCTACAGGGCTCCAGAGTGCAACCAATTTGGTCGCAAATGCGACCAAATTTCTCAGTGGTGTGACTAAAGAAAATCCTGGGTCGCACCAGTGCAACCAGCCGTTCGGGTAAAAAAAAAAAAAAAAGTCTGCAAATCTGAAAGTCTCAGTGTGGCCAACAGCAGACAACATTATGACCATATAGTTGGCTAAACCAATCATGAAGGTTCTGCTTAGAGTAGCTGAACGCTGCAGTACTGACATGGGAATAGAGCAGCTGCGAGAGAATTCAACATTAATGAATCAATAGTACAGAAGTGGAGGAAGCAAGAAGAATGAGTTGAGTAAAGTTTGATTGATCTGACTCTTTGGTTTTGTTTAATGCGCCTTATAATCCGGTGCGCCTTATGGTCCAATAAATATGGTAACTTATCTTTTTTGTAGAAATGTGCTCTAAATAAAGAATTTTGTGTTGACAAGATTGTTAGTTAATCATTTACAAACCAAAATTGTCTGTATGGACAGCAATTAAAAAAAAAAAAGTGAACATGTAAAGCTGCAGCGTTAAGTGATGCGGTTGAAAAATTTGGGTGCACCTAACTTTTGCACTGGTGCACCTAAGAAACAATGTTAGGTGCACCAGTGCAACCGTGGCAAAAAGTTAGTCTAGAGTCCTGGTTTTCCCAGCTCTTGTTTTCTTAGTTCCTAGTTACAGTTCAGTTCAATTCAATTTTATTTATATAGCACCAAATCACAACAACAGTTGCCTCAAGGCGCTTTATATTGTAAGGTAGACCCTACAATAATGGATACAGAGAAAAACCCAACAAAAATATGACCCCCTATGAGCAAACACTTTGGTGACAGTGGGAAGGAAAAACTCCCTTTTAACAGGAAGAAACCTCCGGCAGAACCAGGCTCAGGGAGGGGCGGGGCCATCTGCTGCCACGGGTTGGGGTGAGAGAAAGAAGACAGGATAAAGACATGCTGAGACAGAGATTAATAACAAGTACGATTCAATGCAGAGAGGTCTGTTAACACATAGTGAGTGAGAAAGGTGACTGAAAAGGAAAAATTCACTGCATCATGGGAATCCCCCGGCAGCCTACGTCTATTGCAGCATAACTAAGGGAGGATTCAGGGTCACCTGGTCCAGCCCTAACTATATGCTTTAGCAAAAAGGAAAGTTTTAAGCCTAATCTTAAAAGTAGAGATAGTGTCTGTCTCCTGAATCCAAACTGGAAGCTGGTTCCACAGAAGAGGGGCCTGAAAACTGAAGGCTCTGCCTCCCATTCTACTTTTAAATACTCTAGGAACAACAAGTAGGCCTGCAGTGTGAGAGGGAAGTGCTCTAATAGGGTGATATGGTACTACAAGTTCATTAAGATAAGATGGGGCCTGATTATTTAAGTCCTTGTATGTGAGGAGCAGGATTTTGAATTCAATTCTGGATTTAACAGGGAGCCAATGAAGGGAAGCCAAAACAGGAGAAATCTGCTCTCTCTTTCTACAGGGAGTGCAGAATTATTAGGCAAATGAGTATTTTGTCCACATCATCCTCTTCATGCATGTTGTCTTACTCCAAGCTGTATAGGCTCGAAAGCCTACTACCAATTAAGCATATTAGGTGATGTGCATCTCTGTAATGAGAAGGGGTGTGGTCTAATGACATCAACACCCTATATCAGGTGTGCATAATTATTAGGCAACTTCCTTTCCTTTGGCAAAATGGGTCAAAAGAAGGACTTGACAGGCTCAGAAAAGTCAAAAATAGTGAGATATCTTGCAGAGGGATGCAGCAGTCTCAAAATTGCAAAGCTTCTGAAGCGTGATCATCGAACAATCAAGCGTTTCATTCAAAATAGTCAACAGGGTCGCAAGAAGCCTGTGGACAAACCAAGGCGCAAAATAACTGCCCATGAACTGAGAAAAGTCAAGCGTGCAGCTGCCAAGATGCCACTTGCCACCAGTTTGGCCATATTTCAGAGCTGCAACATCACTGGAGTGCCCAAAAGCACAAGGTGTGCAATATTCAGAGACATGGCCAAGGTAAGAAAGGCTGAAAGACGACCACCACTGAACAAGACACACAAGCTGAAACATCAAGACTGGGCCAAGAAATATCTCAAGACTGGTGTTTCTAAGGTTTTATGGACTGATGAAATGAGAGTGAGTCTTGATGGGCCAGATGGATGGGCCCGTGGCTGGATTGGTAAAGGGCAGAGAGCTCCAGTCCGACTCAGACGCCAGCAAGGTGGAGGTGGAGTACTGGTTTGGGCTGGTATCATCAAAGATGAGCTTGTGGGGCCTTTTCAGGTTGAGGATGGAGTCAAGCTCAACTCCCAGTCCTACTGCCAGTTTTCATGCAGGACAATGCTCCATCACACGCGTCCAAGTACTCCACAGCGTGGCTGGCAAGAAAGGGTATAAAAGAAGAAAAACTAATGACATGGCCACCTTGTTCACCTGATCTGAACCCCATTGAGAACCTATGGTCCATCATCAAATGTGAGATTTACAAGGAGGGAAAACAGTACACCTCTCTGAACAGTGTCTGGGAGGCTGTGGTTGCTGCTGCACGCAATGTTGATGGTGAACAGATCAAAACACTGACAGAATCCATGGATGGCAGGCTTTTGAGTGTCCTTGCAAAGAAAGGTGGCTATATTGGTCGCTGATTTGTTTTTGTTTTGTTTTTGAATGTCAGAAATGTATATTTGTGAATGTGGAGATGTTATATTGGTTTCACTGGTAAAAATAAATAATTGTAATGGGTATATATTTGTTTTTTGTTGAGTTGCCTAATAATTATGCACAGTAATAGTCACCTGCACACACAGATATCCCCCTAAAATAGCTAAAACTAAAAACAAACTAAAAACTACTTCCAAAAACATTCAGGTTTGATATTAATGAGTTTTTTGGGTTCATTGAGAACATGGTTGTTGTTCAATAATAAAATTATTCCTCAAAAATACAACTTGCTTAATAATTCTGCACTCCCTTTCTAGTCCCTGTCAGTACTCTTGCTGCAGCATTTTGGATTAACTGAACGCTTTCCAGTTTTTAGGACTTCCTGATAATAATGAATTACAGTAGTCCAGCCTGGAAGTAATAAATGCATGAACTAGTTCTTCACCGTCACCCTGAGACAGGATATTTCTAATTTTAGAGATGTTGCACAAATCAGTCTTACATATTTGTTCAATATGTGCGTTGAAGGACATGTCCTGGTCAAAAATGACTCCAAAGTTCCTCACAGCATTACTGGAGGCCAAGGTAATGCCATCCAGAGAAAGAATCTGGTTAGATACCATATTTCTAAGATTTTCAGGGCCGAGTACAATAACCTCAGTTTGATCTGAATTAAGAAGCAGAACGTTAGCGGCCATCCAGGTCTTTATGTCTTTAAGACATTCCTGCAGTTTAACTAATTTGTGTGTGTTATCTGGCTTCATGGACAGATAGAGCTGGGTGTCATCTGCATAGCAGTGAAAATGTATGCTATGTCTTCTAATGATGCTGCCTAATGCATGTATAATGTAAACAGAATTGGTCCTAGCACTGAACCCTGTGGAACTCCATAATTGACCTCAGTGTGTGAAGAGGACTCTCCATTTACAAGGACAAATTGGAGTCTATTAGATAGATATGATACAAACCAGCTCAGTACCTGCAATACCTACAGCATGTTCTAATCGCTGTAATAGAATATTATGGTCAACAGTATCGACAATAATCAGTTTCACCTCAACCTTGCTTACCTTTCCGTCATCACTTGGAAAAGTCCTTGTGATCAGTCCTGTGGGCCAGTCAAGTCTCTTCAGTGAATTGTCTTTCTTCACTTGCTTCACTATCACTTTATAAATCTCAAAACCCGTCTGTTTAAAACTGCTGTTTCCCTGTGATCACATTGCCACTATTAAATTTCCTGTTTTTTTGTTCATTTATTGTATGCTATCCTTGGGTGTTTTAAAATACAAATAAAATATATTATTATTATCATACAGAACAGCTACAAGCACCTGTTAACCCAAAGGCCAAGAGGAACCATGATAAAGATAAATGAAGGTCAGCCACTGCAAAACACTTCCAGAAGGTAATACAGGTGCTGAGTAGCCAGCTGAATGATATATGTGTGTTCTTCACATACTTTTTAGCTGGGTCTTATAGATTTATATGTTGTACTTCAACAGAATTTATAATCAGTACTTTTCTTAATTTTTCATTCAATTTAAACACTGTTTTACTTCAAAGAAATTTCTCATTAGTTCAATCACATATTAATATGTTTTATGATGTCTGGATGAAGTCTGTATGGTTTACCGAAGACACATAAACAGGGTGCACCTTTAAGGCTGATTGTCTGTATGATCAACTCGGTCACCTATAACATATCTAAGTTTGTGGCTTCGATCCTCAACCTTTTGGTAGGCAGCTCTGAACACCACATCCACATCCAGGATTTTGTTGAGAAGGTGAGAGATGTCATTATGGAGGCAGATGAAACCATGGTCTCGTACGATGTTGCATCCTAGTCATTGAAGCATTGGAGGTAGTCCATAAGAGATTACAGGATGACCCCAACCTCAGCAACAGGACCACTCTCAGCATCGACCAAGTGTGTTTGCTTTTGGAACTGTGTCTTCATTACACCTGTTTCACAAACAAGGGTCAGTTCTACAGGCAGAAACATGGGTGTGCCATGGGTTCCCCAGTTTTACCCTTCGTGGCCAACTTGTACATGGAAGAAGTGGAAAAGCTTTGTTATCCTACCCTGGAACACCACCAAGCCATTGGTTCAGGTATGTGGATGACACCTGGGTAAAAATCAAATCTCAGGACGTACCACAGTTCACGGATCACATTAACTCGGTGGACCGACACATCAAATTCACCAGGGAGGATATGAAAAGTGGCAGGTTAGCCTTCTTAGACTGTGAGATTTCCATCAGTAATGGGGGACATTTAAAAGCTCATGTGTACTGTAAACCTACACATACTACACGTTTTTTTTTACAGTGTGGAGCACAAACTGGGTGTCATCAGGACACTACAACACAGAGTGAACACCATCTTCACAGACACAGCGGCCAGGGAGGCAGAAGAACAGCACATCAAGAAGGCTCTGAGTAAATGTGGTTATCCCAGCTGGACTTTTGTCAAACCTGGGAAGGCGCCAAAAGAAAGCTCCAGGTGATCCAGGAGAGAAGGACAACCACTGCCCAAGCGAAAACCTGCAGTGATCCCGTACGTGTCAGGAGTATGGAAACAGCTGAGACGCATTTTATCTAAACACCAGGTCTCTGTGGCTTTTAAACCCCAAAGCACGCTGCGCCAAAAATTGGTCCACCCCAAGGATCGGGTCCCCCGACACAAACAGAGTAACATAGTGTACGCTGTTAAGTGCCAGGAGGATTGCCAGGATTTATACATCGGGGAAACCAAACAACCTCTGGCTAAGCGGATTGCACAACACAGAAGAGCTACCTCGTCAGGCCAGGACTCTGCAGTCTATTCACACCTACAGGCCAGTGGACACTCTTTCAATGATGAGGATGTAACATCCTGGATAGGGAAGAATCCTGGTTTGAGCATGGAGTCAAGGAGGCCATTTACATGAAAAGGGAAAGACCATCTCTGAATCGAGGAGGGGGCCTAAGGGTACATCTGTCACCATCTTACAATGCTGTGATTGCAGCCATTCAACTCTCTGTGAATGGTACTCATGGGCATTGATCAATGGTCTTTAATCAATGAGCTTTGATCAGTGGTGGTTGATCAATGGTCATGAGAATTTGCATATTAATGATCAAGGAACTGACCTCGCAGCACATTGTTCCTTCAGTAGGCTGGTTTCAGTCCATCCATCTTCATCCGCTTTATCCGAGGCCGGGTCGCGGGGGCAGCAGCCTAAGCAAGGAGGCCCAGACCTCCCTCTCCCCAGCCACCTCCTCCAGCTTATCCGGGGGAACACCAAGGCGTTCCCTGGCCAGCCGAGAGATATAATCTCTCCAGCGTGTCCTGGGTCTGCCCCGGGGCCTCCTCCCAGTGGGAAAAGCCCGGAACACCTCACCCAGGAGGCGCCCAGGGGGCATCCTTGTCAGATGCCCGAACCACCTCAGCTGGCTCCTTTCAATGTGGAGGAGCAGCGGCTCTACTCTGAGCCCCTCCCGGATGGTCGGACTTCTCAACCTATCTCTAAGGGGGAGGCCAGCCACCCTTCGGAGGAAGCTCATTTCCGCCGCTTGTATCCGCAATCTCGTTCTTTCAGTCACTACCCACAGCTCGTGGCCATAGGTGAGGGTAAGGACGTAGATCGACCAGTAAATTCAGAGCTTCACTTTTACACTCAGCTCCCTCTTCACCACGATGGACTGGTGCAGCGTCCACATCACTGCAGCCGCATCACCAATCCGTCTGTTGATCTCCGGCTCCCTTCTCCCATCACTCGCGAACAAGCCCCCAAGATACTTGAACTCCTCCACTTGGGGCAGGAACTCATCCCGGAGTGGGCACTTCATCCTTTTCCGGCTGAGAACCATGGCCTCAGATTTGAAGGTGCTGATCCTCATTTCCGCTGCTTCACACTCGGCTGCGAACCGTTCCAGTGCGAGCTGGAGGCCATCACCCGATGAAGCCAACAGAACCACATCATCCACGAAAAGCAAAGATGAGATTCTGAGGCCACCGAAGTGAAAGCCCACCGCCATTTGGCTACGCCTAGAAATCCTGTCCATAAAAATTATGAACAGAATCGGTGACAAAGGGCAGCCCTGGTGGAGCCCATCACCCACCGGGAACGAGTCCGACTTATTGCCGGCAATGTGAACCAAGCTCTTGCAACAGTTGTATAGGGATCGAATGGCCCGTAGCAATGGGCCAGACACCCCATACACCCGCAGCACCTCCCACAGGACACCCCGAGGGACACGGTCAAATGCCTTCCCCAAGTCCACAAAACACATGTAGACTGGTTGGGCAAACTCCCATGCACCCTCAAGTATCCTCGAGAGGATAAAGAGCTGGTCCAGTGTTCCGTGACCAGAACAAAAACCGCATTGTTCCTCCTGTATCTGAGGTTCGACTAGCGGACAAACTCTCCTTTCCAGCACCCTGGCATAGACTTTCCCAGGGAGGCTGAGGAGTGTGATCCCACTGTAGTTGGAACACACCCTCTGTTTCCCCCTTCTTAAAGATGGAGATCACCACCCCGGTCTGCCAGTCCAGGGGTACTGCCCCTTATCTCCACGCAACATTGTAAAGGCGTGTCAACCAGGACAGCCCTCCAACGTCCAGAGCCTTCAGGAACTCAGGGCGGACCTCATCCACACCAGGGGCTCTGCCACCAAGGAGTTGCTTAACTACCTCAGTGACCTCGCCCCTGAAAATTGGCGGGTCATCCCCTTCATCCCCAGACTCTGCTTCCTCCTCGGAAGTCGTGTCAGTGGGATTAAGGAGGTCCTCAAAGTATTCCTACCACCGCCTGACAATTTTCTCAGTCGACGTCAGCAGCACTCCGCCAGCACTATACACAGTGCAGGTAGAACACCGCTTTCCCCTACTGAGACGCCTGACGGTTTGCCAGAATCTCTTCGAGGCAGTCCGAAAGTCTTAAACCTGGTTTAAATCTGGGACTCTCCACCATTTGACCCTCGAACTGAAGAAACTTCTCGGATGAGAGGTGAAACGTCTTCAAGCAACTTAAAGAAGTCCAGACGCTTTTCTTTGCAAGCTCCTTTGACTACGATGACCTGGATGACTGAGAACCTTCACAGACAATTATGTTTAATATTTGTTTTTGTGGTTATTACAGTAAATGTGTAATAATGTCTAAGCAATATCTCAGCTGACAAGCAGGAGGGGAAAAAGAGAAAGAAAATGAAGTTTTTTTTAAATATAGATAGATCTTAGATAGATCTTAAAGCATGTGCTAACGAGCTGGCTGATGTTCTCACTTCCATCTTCAAACTCTCCCTCAGCCAGAGTACTGTCCCCACATGCTTTGAGACCACAACCATCATCCCTCTTCCCAAGAATTCTCAGCCACCTGCCTAAATGACTATAGACGAGTTGCACTGACTCAAATCATTCCAAAGTGCTTCAAGAGAGTGGTGCTGGCCTACATCCAGAGCAACATCTCAGACACTCTGGATCCCCTGCAGTATGCCTAATGGCTCAATAGGTCCACATCAGACGGGATCGCTGCTTCCCTTCACTATTCCCTCTCCCATCTGGAAAAGAAAGACTCATACATCAGGGTACTTTTTGTTGATTACACCTCCGCCTTCAATACTGTCATCCCACAACTCACTCACAAGCTGGCAACACTCAGCCTGCACCCCACCCTATGTGACTGGCTACAGGACCTTTTGACTGGCAGACCCCAAACCGTCGGGATTGGCAACAGGACTTCAGCCAGCATTATTACAAACACTGGCATCCCACAGGGTTGCTTCCTCAGCTCCACCCTCTACACCCTGTACACCCACGACTGTGTCGCCTCTAATAGGGATAACATCATACTAAAGTTCGCGGACGACACTGCAGCGATCGGTCGCATCACTGGAGGAGACGAGGCGACTTATAGTAGAGAGGAGGCCGGTCTGGTGTCATGGTGTGAGGACAACAACCTCATCCTCAACACTGACAAGGCAAAGGAGATGATAGTGGACACAAGGAAGAAGAAGAGGCCTCACCAGCCGCTGTCTATCTGGGGCCTTGAAGTGGAGAGGGTGAGCAGCATTAGGTACCTGGGTGTCTACATCAGTGAGGACCTCACCTGGCCACTGAACACCACACAGTTGGTCAAGAAGGCTCAGCAGCGGCTGTATTTCCTGAGGAGGCCGAGGAAATTTGGTATGTCGGCCATGATCCTCAGCAGGTTCTACAGCTGCATTGTGGAGAGTACACTGTTACGCCCCTAGCCTAGGCATGTAGAGACGCACATAAGGATGGAGGAGAGAGAAGCAAGTACCCGCCCTGGTTCCCAAACCAAAGAGCTGAAAAGCAGTTATGAGTAAAAAGGTGATTTTATTTAATGTCAGGAAGCATAGCTCCAGGGTGAACCCAGGCCAAAATAATAAACAAAACCAATTAAGTCCCGCCAGAGAAAACTAACTAAACTTCCTAGCCCAGAAACCGGAGAAAACAGTTCAAAAGAAAAGGCGGCTCACCCCTTTAGCTTCAGCCTATGCATGCATAAGCACTGAGTTTATACACCAGTGGCGGCTCTCACAGAGCACGCTTACACAGATACAAAGTAACCCAAAAAGTTGGAAACCAGGGCCAGGTCCGCGTCTGCTGTCAAAACTGCTCGCTCGCTTCTCTCTCTCTCCCGGCAGCTGTCAGAGTGGCTTTTTGAACGCAGTCACGTGCTCCATGGTCCAATCAGCAGCCCACTACTCTTCATTATGGGAAGGACCTGCAGAGAATCTTGAGACACAGTAAAGAGACATAAACACAGCAGCTCACACAGACTTCTTATGGCCACAGGTCGTAACACCCCCCTTCCCAAAATCAAAATGTCTCCTTTGTAGATGTTTTGACATTTACGATTAAAGGAAAATACGTGATAGTCCATCCGCTAATACATTTCTGTACCCTTTTTATGGCGAATTTCCAGGATGAAATCTTGCACCAGGAGAGACCATCTCATGAGCCTTTGGTTCGAGTTCTGCATTCGCATTAAGAATACCAGGGTATTGTGGCTGGTATAAACTATCACAGGTGAGGGGCTGGAACTGACGTACCTCAAAATGCTGCAATGCGAACAGCAAGGAAAGGGCCTCTTTTTCAATTGTGGTGTACCTTTGCTGATGGACATTGAATTTCTTTTAGAAATAGCCGATTGGGTGATCCACACCATGTTGATCTTGGTGCAATACGGCCCCTGCTCCGCAGTCATCTACCTCTAATTTAAAAGGACGTGCAAAATCAGGGGCAGCCAGCACTGGCGCACTGCAAAGGAGAGTTTTAACAGCCTGGAACGCACTCTGACACGCAGAGGACCACACGAAAGGTTTTAACACAGTAGTGAGGCTAGTGAGGGGTGCGACCACTTCTGCGAAAATTTCGACAGAAACCCCGGTAGTAGCCCACCATGCCAAGAAAATGGCGGAGCTCACTAGTACGAGGGGCAGGAAAATCCAGTATGGCCTGGATTTTCGCCAAAATAGGGCACACTTGTCCCTGACCCACCTGTTTCCCTAGATACGTCACTGTGGCTTTGCCAAAATCACACTTGGTGAGATTGAGGGTGAGGGATGCCCTTTGCAAGCGATGGAACACATCTGTGAGTGTTTTCATATGCTCTGACCGGGTGTCTGAGCAGACGACAATATCATCCAGATACACTTCACAATTGCAAACGCTTCCCAGCACAATATTCATAAGGTGTTGGAATGTGGCGGGGGCGTTGCGCAACCCGAAAGGCATGACAGTGTACTGAAGAAAATGGTCAGCAGTAACAAAAGCAGAGATGTCGGCTGCATGTGATGGTAGAGGAACTTGCCAATAGCCCTTCAACAAGTTCAGTTTAGTAACAAACTTTGCCGAACCGACCCTATCGACACAATCTTCCATTCTGGGAAGAGGATAGGAGTCAGGTTTGGTCACGCTGTTCACCTTCCGAAAATCCGTGTCTGGAGGAATAAATATATTTCAATAAATATTAACGTTAGCCCGCGACTTTGTTCCAGTTTTGAATTTTGGCCCACTGTGTATTTGAGTTTGACACCCCTGCAGTAGAGCTAAGAACAGCAAGACGATTTTCCAACAGATAAGAAACTTCTGTCTGGAAAAGAACACGTTTAGTGGGATTCACCCCGTAGTCGTGCTGTTTGATTGGAGGGTGGTCCCCTATATCGACATCATGCTCCAGCACAGTGGTACGGGAAGGAGTGTCAGAGAAAAGAGTAGGATGATTCTCAATCAACTGACACACATCATTTTGAACAACATCATCTAAATCCTTTAAATGTAAGTAAGGCTTCATCATATTGATATGACACACATGACACTTTTTCCTTTGCTCTGGGGTGTCTATGACATAATCCGTGTCACTCAATTTTGCCTGTACTGTGTATGGACCACTGAATTTTGCCTGGAGGGAAGAACCAGGGACCAGTAGAAGTGTTAAAACTTTATCACCAACCTCAAATTTCCTTTGCACAACTTTCTTATCAAACTTCCTTTTCATCTTTCCCTGCGCTGCAACTAGAGCATGGCGTACGATTGCACATGCTTTATGCAAACACTCTCTAAAAGAACTCACATAATCCAACACATTTTCCCTAGGAGCATCTGTGTCGGACAAAAACTTCTCCTTGAGTAGTCGCAACGGGCCACGCACTGTGTGACTGAACACCAGCTCAGCAGGGCTAAATCCTAGCGACTACTATGCTTTCCCTCACCGCTAAAAGAAGCAGCAGCAAACCCTCATCTCATTCCTTTTGTTATGGCCCTGGCCATAATCTGTTTTGGTAGTTGTTTTCTTTGTCTGTGCCTTTAAGTCATTGCAGGTCCCTGAGTGGTTAGCCCAGCCGGACAATTAACAGGATTGGTTACGGAGGATCTTAGGCTCGCCCTTCGCCTGAAAGAGGTGGAGCTTGAGGCTAAAGCCAAAGAAGTTGAGCTTATGCATCTCTGCATAAGGGCTATGCAGCTGGATCCTTCCCGACAACGCAATGTTACCGCTACCCCAGTGAGTAAAATTGTGAGTAAACCTACTGATTCATTTTCCTCTGACCATTTTAATGCAAGCAAGCAAATTGCTTTAGTGCCACCTTTCAGAGAAAGTGAGGTTGACTCTTACTTTAATGTCTTTGAACGCATCGCAACTACTTTGAAATGGCCCAAGGATGTGTGGAGTTTGTTGCTGCAGTGTAAGTTGGTGGGGAAAGCACAGGGAGTGTGTGCGAGCTTATCTATTGATGACAGCCTGGATTATGAAATTGTGAAATCCACTATTTTAAGGGCTTATGAGCTAGTTCCGGAGGCATATCACCAGAAGTTTCGGTCATGTGATAAATCTGCCAACCAAACACATGTAGAGTTTGCCAGGGAGAAGACTCTCTTGTTTGATAAGTGGTTAGCTGCAAGTAAAGTGAAGGACTTTGCTCAGCTAAGATGATTGGTCCTGCTGGAAGAATTCAAAACGTGTCTTCCAGAGAATGTTGTTGTATATATCAATGAGCAAAAGGTGGATTTGTTGTCTAAAGCTGCTGTTCTCGCAGATGAGTTTGTGTTGACCCATCGCGTTACGTTTTCAGCTGTGCGCCGTGAATGTGCCCCGTTGTCTAAACCTGCGAGGAGTTTGAGGGTTTCTCCTAAGCGTCAAACGCGCCCTGATCAGGCTCCCATGACTGTCCGAGAATGCTTTTATTGCCATGATACTGGCCATCTCATTGCCAATTGTCCGTCGCAAAGAGCAAACTCACACATGGAAAAAGCCAAAAAGTGTTGGTTTTGTTCAGTCGGTTTCTACTCCTAATCCCGTCAGTGATGAACCAGGAAATGACAGTCTTGACAGCAGTTACCGACCTTTCATTTCACAAGGGTTCGCCTCACTGACTGGAATAGAGGAGGATCGCGTGCCGATTGTAATTTTGCGCGACACTGAGGCTGCCCAGAACGATGTGTGTTCTCTGATCAATACTTACCCATCTCTGTTTGCTGACACTCCGTCTCGCACTACTGTCCTCGAACATGACAGATGTAGGTGACCACCCTCCGATCAAACAACACGCTTATCGTGTGAACCCTACCAAACGTGCACTTTTTCAGCAAGAAGTTTCCTACTTGCTGGAAAATGGTCTTGCTGTCCCTAGTTCGAGTGCCTGGAGTTCCCCATACCTTCTTGTGCCGAATGAAGACAAAACCCCACGTTTTTGTAGTGATTTTCGAAAAGTGAACAGTGTGACCAAGCCCGACTCCTACCCTCTTCCCCGTATGGAGGATTGTGTTGATAGGGTTGGCTCCGCAAAGTTTGTCACCAAACTGGATTTATTAAAGGGTTATTGGCAAGTTCCCCTCACTCCGCGTGCATCTGAAATCTCTGCTTTTGTCACTCCTGATCACTTCCTCCGATACACTGTCATGCCTTTTGACCTTCGAAATGCCCCTGCCACATTCCAACGCCTTATGCACATTGTCTTAGGTGGTGTCACAAACTGTGAAGTGTACTTAGACGACATTGTAGCCTATTCAGAGACTTGGTCAGAACACCTTGGAACACTCACTGAGATTTTTGAAAGATTAAAAGAGGCATCCCTTACCCTAAATCTTGCCAAATGTGACTTTGGTAAGGCCACGGTGACTTATCTAGGGAAGCAGGTGGGTCAGGGACAGGTGCGCCCCCTTCTGGCTAAAATCCAGGCTATCCTAGATTTCCCTGTGCCTAGCACTAGACGTGAACTTCGCCGGTTCCTTGGTATGGCCGGCTATTATCGTGGCTTCTGTAAGAGTTTTGCAGATGTAGTTGCACCTCTCACCAGTCTCACAAGTGTGTCAAAACCATGCGTATGGTCCCCCACATGCCAGAATGCTTCTGAGTCTGCCAAAGCTCTCCTCTGCAGCACACCAGTACTTACCGCCCCTGTTTTCACACATCCGTTTAAACTTGAGGTGGATGCCAGCACCAACGGTGCTGGTGCGGTGCTGTTGCAGGAGGATAGGCAGGGTGTTGATCACCCAATTGGTTACTTTTCAAAAAAATTCAACTCCCACCAACAGAAATACAGTACCATTGAAAAAGAAGCTCTCTCTCTGTTGCTGGCTCTACAGCATTTCGAGGTCTATGTCGGTTCTAGTTCAGCACCTGTCATTGTTTACACCGATCACAACCCCCTCGTGTTTTTGACTAGGATGCAAAATTCTAACCAAAGGCTCATGAGATGGTCCCTCTTAGTGCAGGATTTCAATCTGGAGATCCATCACAAAAAAGGGACAGAGAATGTAATGGCAGATGCACTGTCGCGTGGTTTTCTGAACTCCTAAGTGCCAAACATCTATAGGGGAGATGTTTGGTCCTGGGAAAGGGGGTGTTATGGCCCCGGCCATAATCTGTTTTGGTAGTTCTTTTCTTTGTCTGTGCCTTTAAGTCTTTGCAGGTCCCTGAGTGGATGAGCTGACGGCTGCCGATTGGTCCGCCGATCATGTGGTCGCATTCAAATTCCCTCCACCAGCAGTTGTCCCGGGGCAGCCACTGACAGCAGCAGCAGACCTGACCCTGGCCTCCAAAACCTGAGACATTTGTGCCTGTGACTTTGTGCGACTTTCTGAGTTCTGTATATAGTGTGTACATTAGTTTTCATTGTAAAAAGCACATTGTAAATAGCACTGGAACAGAAGGGGTGAGCTGCCTTATTGTTTTTTTTCTCCAGTTTATTTCAGTTAGTGAGTTAGGTGTAGCGCTTGTCTTTTGTTTGATGTTTGATTTCACATAGGGTTTTAGATAGCACCTCCTCCTGACTTAGCTTGTTTTGTTTGTTATTTTGGCCTTTGTTCACCCCGGAGCTTCATTTTTGCAGTTTAGAAAAATAAACCACCATTCACTAAGAAATTGGTTTTCCCTCTGTGTATGGTTTTGGGGACCAGGGCGGGGCAATCTTTTCAAACTTATGTTGCGTTCCTGTACCCCTATATTGGGGCGTAACACCTTTCCAGACTCAAGGCAAAATTTCCACATCATAGATTTCAATGTCTGGTGAAACTGCTCGAGTGCACCTTGCGACTCAGGATGATATGTACTAGACTTCTGATGTTTAATACCAAGTGATTGCAAAACTTGAAGAAAAATCTTAGACATGAAATTAGAGCCTTGGTCCGTTTGGACAGATTTCAGCAACCCAAAAGTAGAAAAGAAGTTCACCAATGCCTTAACAATGGATTTAACTTTAAGGGTGCGCAACGGAATTGCTTCAGGAAAATGTGTAGTGACGCACATCAAAGTCAAAAGATACTGGTGTCCCGATTTTGTTTTAGGAAGTGGACCAACACAGTGGATAAGTATGTGCTCAAAAGGTTCCCCTAAAACTGGAATAGGGTGTAATGGAGCAGGTGGAATGATTAGGTTAGGCTTACAGCTAATTTGACAGATGTGACAAGAACGACAATACTTAGCAACGTCATTCTTCAATCCTGGCCAAAAGAAATGGTGCAGAATGCGGTGGTAGGTTTTACTAATACCTAAATGTCCAGAAAAGTTGTCATGGGCAAGACTAAGAACTTTGTGTCGGTACTGTTGAGGCACAAGAACCTGTTTAGAAACATTCCAACCTAGCTCACCAGCTGCAGGCGGATACCAGGTACGCACTAACACATCATCCTCAACACTATAAACACGAGGGTACTGGTCACTAGAGTTGGCAGCTGAAAAACAACTCACAAGAGTCGGGTCAGTGTGTTGTGCCAAAACAAAATTATTTTTTGTTAACTTCCAAAGGCAGTTGAGATGTCACTAATGGGCTAGTAGACAGCATCGCCTCAGAGTCGACCATCAGCGGGTCACAGGTTTTACATTCAGACACAGAAAAAAGAATCAGACAAATCAATGTCACCATACTTGCGCTTGTGCGTACGAGTTACAGCGCAAGCAGGGAAAACAGAGGGTGAGTGCTCAGCAGCAGGCTCAGATAAGAAAGTATCAGGCACAGGGTTCTCAACCACGCTCAGAGTAGAAAACACTTTCCTGTTCACTAAGTCATTCCCCAGAATCATCGCAACTCTGGGCACTGTTAAATGATCGCGCACCCCAATCGTTACCGAACCCAAAACGAGCAGAGATTGTGTAGTGGCACTCGCAAAACATCCATTTTTACTCTCCAGACAAGAGCATCCGAACCACAGAAAGAGTCATCAGAAAAAGGTAAAATACCCCTCAAAGTTAGTGTCTGTGTGGCTCCAGTGTCACGCAAAATCCTGATCGGCACCCGATCCTCCTCTTTTCCGGTCAAAGAAGCAAATCCTTCCGTCACAAAGGGACGGTAACTGTTATCAAGGCTGTCACTTCTCACTTCATTGCCAAGTGAAGTGGAAGTAGACATAGAACAAACAAAACCAACACTTTTCCGCTTCCTTGAAGTGTGAGCCTGCTCCTTGCGCTGAAGTGATGGACAAGCAGCAATGAGATGACTGATTTCATCACAATAAAAACATTTGCGATCTGACACAGGAATAGCAGCAGAATGCGTCTGTCGCTTAGGAGAAACCCTATAACTTTTGGCATGTTGAGTTGCGGAAGCGTACTCATGGCGCGCCGAGAGTGCTGCACGATGAGTTAAGACAAATTATTCGGCGAGGACAGCAGCTTTAGACAGTAACCCCAGCCTCTGTTCATTAAGGTACACCACAATATTTTCAGGGAGACATGTCTTAAACTCCTCCAACAGGATCAACTCTCTCAGCTGAGTAAAGTCCTCTGCTTTACTGGTGTCATGGTCCGGGTGAGTACGGGGTTTTTCCACTCCGCTGGGCTCCACCTTCAGGCAGAGACTCCAATCAGCTTCCACATCTGGTTCCAATCAAGTCACCAGCATATAAGACCAGCATTCACAACAGGCCTCTGCCAGATCTTCTGCTAACTCATGTTAGTGCTAGGCCGCCAAGACCTTGTGAGAACCCTCAACTGCTGCTTTTCTCCTCACCGTGTTTTCTTTGTCATAGGACCCACCTGGCAGTCACGTTTCCCAAACTACTCACATCGCCGCCTGGACGCTCGTTCTGTCATCTGGTTGCTTCCTTTCCATCATCGGACTACACCTGCCTGCCTCCCTGCCAAGTCCCTCACTCCAAGTATATTCTGGATCCTCTCTGGACACTTCTCACCCGGAACCCCCTGGACACCCCCCCCTCGCATGACACTTTAGACCTGCAACGTGTAAGCCCTAACCTCCATAGTCTAATCCTTCAGCTGTGATTCACTAGACTGCCACTGACTACTTGTCTCCTCTCATTATAGTGACTGCGTACCTCCATCCAAGCCGCTGCCCCTTTTTTCCATTCCCCGGATCCATCCGTGAAATCTAGCACCTAGCCATAGCACTCAGAGTTTCATGTTCACAGTTTGGCCTCACAGTTCTCAGTTCATAGCTTCCACAGTTCATAGCATTCTCCGTTCATAACATTCATAGTTTCCTGTTTTGTAAGTTCACTAGGCACTTTAAATAAAGCACTGTGTTCACGCCCGTTTTGCCTCCCTCTGTGTCTGCATTTGAGTCCACACCCACAGCCTGGCCCTCTCGGCCGTAACAGTAAGATCTGGCCACAATATGGACTCAGCAGACACAGAGCGGACAGCCATTCAGAAACAAGGTGCCATCCTAGGTCACCACGAGCAATCCATTCAATATCTCCTGGCTTCACAGAAAGACCTTGGTGAGGGACAGGCTAAGATCTTTGCTGCCCTAGAGGCTCTACAAGCTAACCTCGCTCCCGTGCCACGTCCTGCCCCCGAACCCGCGGCCCCCGCACAAGACACACAGCCATCCACTTCGTTCCTTGCCTCGGCTTCCGTGCTCCAAAGTGGGCCGATTTTTTGCGACGCATCATCCCCGGAGCCCGAACCTTTTTCTGGGGATCCGGGGAGCTGCACGGGGTTCCTACTTCAGTGCGATCTGGTATTTGGCCGCTCACCGCGCACCTTCATTGACGACGCCGCTCGGATTTCCTATTTCATAGGGAAATTATGGGACCGTGCTCTAAAATGGGCAGAAGCATACCTGTCAAGCCATCCCTTGCGAACCTGCTCTTATGATGACTTCCTGGGTGAGTTTAAAAAGACATTCGCTCATCCTGTCTCTGAGGGCAGTTCGGCCCGTAAGTTGTTAAAGCTGCGCCAGGGTCACCGTAGTGTTGCTGATTACCTCATAGACTTTCAAACGGCCGCCGCGGTGACGGGGTGGCCGGATCACGCGTTGCAGGGAATATTTCTACAGTCCCTGAATGATAACATGAAAGATCAGCTTGCTTCACGGGATGAGCCCGCTACGTTTGAGGAGTTAGTCTCCCTTTCTCTCCGTATTGACAACAGGCTGAGAGAGAGGGAGAATGAAAGGAACTACAAACCCCAGCGTTCCCTCCTCCGTCCACTTCCGTGTTCGTTTGCACCAGCTCCACCCATAAGGCAGTCGCCTGTGTCAGTCGCCTCTCCCTCCATCGTAGACGCGGCGCCGGAACCGATGCAGATTGGCCGCACTCAGCTGCCGCCGGAAGAGAGAGAGTGTCGCTTTCGTGCACGCGCGTGTTTTTATTGCAGGTCAACAGAACATTTAATCGCAGCATCTCCTAAGAGAGGAAAAGGGCCAGCCCGCCAGTAGATTCGGGGATATGGGTGGGCGGTTCTCATAGTGATGATAAACCCCATTTGCTTCTCACAGTCAGTTTAGTTATCAACCGTGCCACGCACTCCTTTCAGGCCCTGGTCGACTCCGGTTCAGAGCAAAACCTAATCAGTTTTGACCACGCCACACGGTTAGGATTGCACCTTGTGCCTTTAGACCCCCTATTTCAGCGAGAGCACTTAATAACCAGGTTTTTGCACAAATAACTCACCACACAGAGCCAGTGACTGTAATCACTTCAGGAAATCATAGGGAGGAGCTCACTTTCTTCGCCCTCTCATCGCCTGACACTCCCCTCACATTCGGCTACCCTTGGTTAAAGCTACACAATCCACACTTGGATTGGTCTGGACAAAAGATAATAAGCTGGAGTGTATTCTGCCATTCTAACTGTTTGATGTCGGCGTGTCCCCCGGGCCCCGAGGAGCCCTATGCGTTGGAAGAAACAACCCCCGATCTCACTGGTATGCCCATTGAATATCACGATTTCAAAGAGATTTTTAGTAAGAGTAAGGCACAATCTTTGCCGCCTCACAGACCATATGACTGTGCCATAGACCTTCTATGTGCCCCAGTGCTCCTTTGCCCTCCAGTCGATTATACAACATATCTAAACCAGAACATGTTGCTATGGAGAAGTACATCAGAGAGTCACTTGCTGCTGGAATAATTCGACCATCGTCTTCACCTGTTGCAGCTGGATTCTTCTTTGTGGGTAAGAAGGACGGGTCGCTACGACCATGTATTGATTTCCGTGGCCTCAATGACATAACTATAAAGAATAAATATCCATTGCCACTCATCAGTTCTGTGTCAGAGTCCCTGCAAGGTGCCACTATCTTCACAAAGCTGGATCTTCGTAATGCTTATCATTTGGTACGCATTAGGCAAGGAGATGAGTGGAATACGGCCTTTAACACGCCACTGGGCCACTTCGAGTACTTGGTCATGCCCTTTGGACTAACGAATGCCCCAGCCGTATTTCAAGCGTTGGTGAATGATGTTCTCAGGGACTTTCTGAACAGATTTGTGTTCGTATATCTGGATGACATGCTCGTCTTTTCCAGATCACTCCAGGAACATCACGCTCATGTCCGTGTTGTCATCCAGCGCTTATTGGAGAACAAACTGTACATAAAAGCAGAAAAGTGTGAGTTTCATGCATCGTCAGTCTCTTTTCTGGGTTATATCTTGGCAGGGGGGCAGCTGAAGACTGATCCAGCAAAGGTCAAGGCAGTCACAGAGTGGCCGGTACCCACATCCCGTAAGCTTCTCCAAAGGTTCCTGGGCTTTGCCAACTTCTACAGGCAATTCGTCAGGAACTACAGTCAGGTAGCTGCACCGCTAACACGCCTCACGTCTACCAAGCACCCATTCACATGGCCTGCCGAAGCCGACAAAGCTTTCAACAAGCTAAAACAACTGTTTGCAACAGCTCCCGTGCTAATTCACCCCGACAACAGTAAGCCCTTCATTGTAGAGGTAGACGCATCAGATGTTGGAGTGGGGGCAGTGTTGTCTCAACATACTAGTCCATCAGCAAAGTTACAACCCTGCGCTTTCTTCTCTCGTCGCTTGTCTCCGGCAGAGAGAAATTACGATGTTGGGGACCGTGAGCTGCTTGCTGTGAAACTGGCATTGGAGGAGTGGCGGCACCTGCTGGAGGGGGCTGAGCACCCATTCATAGTCTGGACAGACCATAACAACTTAACATACCTACGGAATGCAAAGAGACTAAATACACGCCAAGCCCGTTGGTCACTGTTTTTTGCCCGTTTCAACTTTTCTATCTCATATCGCCCAGGTACCCGGAATGTTAAGCCAGATGCTCTCTCCCGCCAGTTCGAAGCTGCCTCGGAGCAGTCAGAAGTACCCTCTATACTCCCTGCCAGCTGTCGTGTAGGGGCTGTCACATGGGAAGTAGACTCCGTCATTCAGCGGGCTCTACAAGCAGAACCTGATCCTGGCACCGGTCCAGCTAACAAGTGCTATGTACCCACAGCAGCCCGCTCCAAGGTTTTGGAATGGGTTCACACGGCCAAGTTCACAGGTCACCCGGGCCGAGGTAGGACAGCTATGCTACTGAAGAGACACTTTTGGTGGGAGACGTGGGATAGGGATGTACAGGAATACGTAGCTGCTTGCACAGTTTGTGCTCGTAATAAGTCCAGAAATCGCCGCCCTTACGGACTGATTCAACCACTAACCACTCCACACCGGCCATGGTCACATATTGCGTTGGATTTTGTTACAGGACTCCCAGACTCAGCGGGAAAGACTACCATACTTACCATAGTTGACAGATTTTCCAAGGCAGCACATTTCATAGCTCTAGATAAACTGCCCACTGCTTCAGAAACAGCTAAACTGTTGGTTGAACATGTTTTCAGACTCCATGGGATCCCAATGGAAATAATGTCTGACAGGGGTCCCCAGTTTGCTTCTCAGGCCTGGGGAGCCTTTTGTACGGCCCTGGGGGCCAAGCCCTGTTTGAGCTCAGGCTACCATCCACAGACCAATGGCCAAACTGAGCGCCTAAACCAAGAACTTGAGACCACTCTTCGCTGCGTTACTGCCCATAATCCAGCCTCTTGGTCCACATTCTTACCGTGGGTTGAATATGCACATAACACACTCACCACCTCGGCCACAGGTCTTTCACCTTTTGAAGCATCCTTAGGTTACCAGCCACCTCTGTTCCCTGAGCAAGAAGCTGAGCTTGCTGTGCCTTCTGTCCAGCATCATCTGCAGCTTTGCCGCCGGGCCTGGACGCGGACTCGTGAGGCGCTGTTGCGCGCTGTGTCTCGCCAATGCCACTAGGCCAACCAGCGGCGCACGGCAGCACCTACTTACTCTCCGGGGCAAAAGGTATGGCTGGCGGCTAAGGACATCCCACTCCAGGGAACCTCTCGCAAACTGCTTCCGCGCTATATTGGGCCTTTCAAGATTGACAGGCTAATCGGCCCCGCGGCAGTCAGGCTCACGTTACCTGCATCGTTGCGGATCCATCCAGTGTTCCATGTTTCGCAGGTCAAGCCGGTGTTGTCTAGTCCTCTGTGCCCTCCTTCCGGCCCCCCTCCTCCCGCCCGGCTCGTCGATGGTCGTCCTGCCTACTCGTTGCGGCGTATCCTGGACGTGCGGCGGAGGGGCAGGGGCCGGCAGTATTTGGTGGACTGGGAGGGGTACGGGCCTGAGGAGCGTTCGTGGGTGTCTCCGTCTCTGATCTTGGACCCGGCGCTTGTTTCTGATTTTTACAGGTCTCGTCACGTGTCCGGGTCAGCTCGGTCGCCGGGGGGCGATCCTTGAGGAGGGGGTACTGTCATGGTCTGGGTGAGTACGGGGTTTTTCCACTCCGCTGGGCTCCACCTTCAGGCAGAGACTCCAATCAGCTTCCACACCTGGTTCCAATCAAGTCACCAGCATATAAGACCAGCATTCACAACAGGCCTCTGCCAGATCTTCTGCTAACTCATGTTAGTGCTAGGCCGCCAAGCCCTTGGGAGAACCCTCAACTACTGCTTTTCTCCTCACCGTGTTTTCTTTGTCATAGGACCCACCTGGCAGTCGCGTTTCCCAAACTACTCACATCTCCGCCTGGACGCTCGTTCTGTCATCTGGTTGCTTCCTTTCCATCATCGGACTACACCTGCCTGCCTCCCTGCCAAGTCCCTCACTCCAAGTATATTCTGGATCCTCTCTGGACACTCCTCACCCGGAACCCCCTGGACACCCCCTCCTCGCATGACACTTTAAACCTGCAAAGTGTAAGCCCTAACCTCCATAGTCTAATCCTTCAGCTGTGATTCACTAGACTGCCACTGACTACTTGTCTCCTCTCATTATAGTGACTGCGTACCTCCATCCAAGCCGCTGCCCCTTTTTTCCATTCCCCGGATCCATCCGTGAAATCTAGCACCTAGCCATAGCACTCAGAGTTTTATGTTCACAGTTTGGCCTCACAGTTCTCAGTTCATAGCTTCCACAGTTCATAGCATTCTCCGTTCATAGCATTCATAGTTTCCTGTTTTGTAAGTTCACTAGGCACTTTAAATAAAGCACTGTGTTCACGCCCGTTTTGCCTCCCTCTGTGTCTGCATTTGAGTCCACACCCACAGCCTGGCCCTCTCGGCCGTAACAACTGGCAGCCAACCACTTGTCAAATATGACAGCTTTCTCCCGTGCAATCTCCACAAACGTTTGGCTGTCGGACTTGCTACACAAATGGAACTTTTGCCGATACGCCTTCGGGACTAATTCATAAGCCCGCAAAATAGTAGACTTGACAACCTCATAATCCAGTCTATCAGCAATGGAAAGACTTGCACAAACCTCCTGCGCTCTTCCTACTAATTCACATTGCAACAACAGACTCCAGACATCCTCTGGCCATTTTAAAGTGGTTGTGATGCGCTCAAAAGCAGTTAAATAGGAGTCAACCTCTCCCTCCCTAAAAGGAGGTACTAAAACAATTTGCTTGCTAGCGTTAAACTGGTCTACTATGGAAGTGTAGGGGGTTGTCCTTACAAGGACGGGAACAGCGTCCTTCGCTCGAGAAGGATCCAGCTCCATAACTCATATGCGAAGATGCATGAGCTCGACTTCCTTGGCCTTAGCCTCCAGCTCCACCTCCTTCAACCGAAGGGCAAGCTTGAGATCTTCCATCACCAAACCCGTAGCAACCTGGCCAATCGGGTCAAATTTAGGGGATTGAACGGTTTTTCTACCAAACATTGTTAAATTTCTGCCTTTTTAGAATGCAACGGAACATCGACATTGAATAAATTAGCCACTAATAACAAATCTGCTTTTGTGCATCGCTCCAACATTTCAATGGAGGGCTGTTGTGCAAAATCATCCATGTCAAACGACATCATGAGCAAAGCAAAAGAGAAATACAACTCTGCAGACAACTAACCGCATCCAATCACTCTAGGGCCGCAAAACTCGCACCTAACGCATAGACGAATGACACTCTCCTTTTTTTCTCAACTCCCTCATGGAAAACTGCCTCCATCCTCAAAGACCCCACACACCCCCAACACAGACTGTTCACACTTCTGCCCTCGGGACGAAGGTTCAGAAGTGTGAAATCCAGAACATGTTGAGTCAACAACTCCTTCTTCCCCACTGCCATCAGACTCTTGAACAGCTGACCTATTTTAACAATAATAATAATTTTTGCACAACAGGTCATCTCACATATCAAACCAGCATATTAAGCTCATAGCTCTTTTGCACATAAATCTATTTAATACTTCAATTTTCTTTTTTTGTGTCCATTTATTTATTCATGCTATGTATTTTACCTATTTGTACATATTAACCGGCATCTGTGTGTGGACAGCAGAGAAAGAATTTCATTGTACAGAGAAATGCTTTTCTTGGTACACATGACAATAAACGCTTTAAATCTTGAATCTTATCAGATGCCTGAACTATGTTATCTAACTCCTTTCAACCCGGATGGCCAGTGAATCTGCTCCAAGCTCCCCCCAGGCTCCTTACCTTGGCTCAAAGCTTTCCTTCTATGGTTTTACGCATTAGCGTGCATATATTGGTAATTCACTGACTTATGTTTGTTATATTTTACTACAGTTACCTTTTGAATTGTTTTGAAAGTCCCTAAAAAAGTTAACAGCACATTGTAAATTGGTTTGACATCTCTGACATACACTTGCAAAGCAAAAGCGCAGGGAAGAAGTTTGAGTGCACAAACATCAAAGAACAGATGATCATAAATATTAGGTTCTCTAAACACTATTCCTCCATGTGGAGAAATGGCTTCTGTGTGAATTCAGTCATTATTTTCCAACAGTGCAAGAGCAGTTACTTTGCATCATTACCCATGGCCATAACACCACATAATGACAGCATTTCACTATTCCTACAAATTTTACCCGTTAAATAGCATTCATGCAGGAACTATATTTTCCACACTGCTTAAAGAAAAGACTGAATATAAGAATATAAACAACAAAGAGCAGGGATATGTTCCACACGACAACCGTTTTAGATATGTGCCAGTCAGACTGCATAAAGATTAACAAGAATGGAACATTTACAAATGCTTTGTTTCCAGAGCATGTGGAAACAATGTGCTGCTAATGATGTTTTCCCCACTATCTTCCTGCCAGTCTACAAACAGTAGTGGAGGTTTCATCATACAGTTACCAGTAAGATGGATTTCATCATCTCTAAAGGGCCATTGGAGCATTTTTGCATTTCTATACACTGAGCTTACAGTGCATTGACCCTCATTGTACATTCGGTACATTTCAAGAATTGTTTATTTCCCTTCTTGTGATAGTCTATAGTGTGGTGTGTCACAGACTATATGCTTTATTTTGGCATTCTCTAGTGTATCTAGTTCCCAACTTAGTTGTTTAAACTCTTAGTTTGTTGCTAGTCTGAGACAAGTAAGTAACAAATGGAGCTTATCTGGAATCTAAGTGTCCTTGTGACCAAGTGGGTGAGAACACCATTTGTCCAGAGTTTAATCTTGTTATTGTCAGTTAACATTCTTGATCGTTTTGACTATGCCATATTTTGCACTTTTACAGAATACTTAATAAAACATCTTGATTCAAATCAGCTTTGCCAGGTTTTGTTAAGTTAACTTTTTTTTATAATTTTTTTAATTTTTGTAAATATTTTTAGTCACAGTGAGTGTAAATCACCTGGACAACATCTGTCTCCTGCCCTTCTTCAGCCACTTTGGCCAACTTATCTCACATTTGGTGGCAGCAGTGGGATTCTAGGCCAATTAAGAGGGAGGGGAGAAGATGTCTACTCAAGCAAAGAGGGGGCTTGTTCCAGAATGTGAAACAGATGAATCACAAGATGCTAGTGACCAACAAGGGGCAGTAAGTGGCCATTATAATGGACAAGAGAATATAGCTGAACTTTGACAGCAGGTGCAGCAGGAGAACCATGAGCATTGGCTCCTGGAAGTTCAAGCATCTACATCTGCTTCCTCAAGAGGACCTACTCCAGAACCATTTCCCACTACACAAGAAACAAGAAGGCTTGACTCAGAACCATTCCAGCTACTGTATGGGTATCCTGTCAGAGAATTGCCTGATTCAGTTGTTCCAAAAGAAATCCTCACAGATCAGGGCACCAATATTACTTCTAAGCTGCTCAAAGATATCCAGCTTGCTAGGAATTCAAGGTGTCAAGACCAGTCCCTATCATCCACAGACAGATGGCCTTGTGGAAATATTCAGTAAGACCTTGAAATCAATGGTCAGGAAGGTTGTGAATGAAAGGCAGATTGGGATCAATAGCTTCAATTTCTGTTATTTGCCTACAGAGAATTTCCACAAACCTCTACTGGGTTTTTACTATTTCAGCTGCTGTATGGGCATCCTGTCAGAGGTCTAATGGATGTTCTGAAAGAAGCTTGGTAGGGTTCCCTTTCAGAGCAGAGATTTTGTGAACTCTCATGTCCCCAGAATGAGAGACAAACTGCAAATAAGAACTTGCTAATAATAATCTGGCTCATGCTCAACAACAGCTGAAGCAGATACATGATAAAGCTTCAAGCAGAAAAGTTTTCTGTGAAGGGCAGAAAGTTATTTTACTTCTGAGAGCAGTTTTCTTGCAAAGTGGCAAGGACTATATGAAATCACAAAGAAGACCCGCCCAGCTACATATGAACTTTATTTGCCAGACTGTTGGAAGAACCATCAAGTGTTCCACGTCAACCTTTTGAAAGAGGGGACTGACCAGCCATAGCACTCAACATCCCTGTGGGCGGGCACAGTTATGGATGAGGAAGAACTTCATGAACAGTACTTCGCTTCTTCATCATTTGCCATTTGAAAGATGTCAGGAGGTGTAATCACTTATGACCAAAGAACTCTTTAGCCAGGAGCCAGATCATAAACACCTCACTGACCACAAGATCACTCTTCATTCTCCAGACCAACAGCCAATTAGAGATACCACTTGCTGTATCCCAGATAAGCTATTGCCTGAGCTGAAAAATGAGCTGGAGAAGATGCTGGTTGCAGGAATCATTGAGCCTTTACACAGTGAGTGGTGTAGTCCTGTTGTGCTTGTCCCAAAGAAAGATGATTTTAAGCTAAGATTTTGTGTAAGCTTTTCTAAGTTAAATTCAGTATCTGTTTTCGATCCTTGTCCAGTGCCAAGGGTTGATGAACTGATTGATCACTTGGGAAATGCTAATTTTCTGACAACTCTAGAACAGTTATATTAACTGACATGACAAGAAAGTCTAGTCCTACAAAGTTCAAGTGGGCTAAAGAGACAGAGAATGCATTCAGTGGTGTGAAAGACTGTTTGTGTCAGAAACCTGTTTTGCACTGTCCAGATTTGAACCTTCCGTTTACAGTACACACAGATGCCTCTGAGGTGGGTCTAGGAGCTGTTTTACTGCAAGGAGAGGAAGGACAGCAGCAGGCCATCCAGTACATCAGCCAGAAACCTTTTCCAAGAGAAATGACGTATTTGAAAATTTAAAAGGATTTTGATTCATGTGTCAATGCATTTTTATATTTTTTGTGCTCCAGGTGCTGCTGGTGTTTTTTTTTTGTTTTTTTTTTCTTTCTTCCCATTGTTTTTCTTACAGTTGTGCATATTCTATTTGTGCTCTATCCTTTTATTATATTCTCCTATCCCCCTCCACTTTTTTCTCCTGCCTTTCAGCTTAGATCTTGTCACACTGTGCTATAATATAGTACATATAATATAATATAATATAATATAATATAATATAATATAATAACTGAAATATAACAAGGAAGACATTTTAAATAAATAAAGATAAAACAAGAGTATTATAGAGGACATGGTGGTGCATTCAGATCATAATTCTGATTTCAAAAGCTAGGATAAACAAAAACAAATAATAACAATAATAGAATAAACATCAAAATAAACAATATTGTAAGAGAATAAAAATCTGTGACATATGTTAATATATGAAAAATGTATGTTCATGGCTTTAACAGGTTAATGGATGAGTTTCAGATTTGATCAGTTGTTTTTTTTTAAATAAACTGTTCATTTCAAAAACAAGTCGCATCCATATTGGTCAGTTTTCTTAAACAATGTATTCAATAATAGCTGCTGACTGTTTAAAAAAAAATAAAAACAGTGTTTTTCCCCACAGTATCTCAAATGCAAGGCAGTTTAGCCAATTGTCATCTTATCAAAGCTATGCACTGATTAATTTCGTATGGTATAGAAAAAAAAATCATTACAAAATTAAATGCTAGTTAATGTATCATATTCAGAATTGGCCAAGAGCTATTTTAATCACCACAGAAAATAAAATATATTTATTTCAGTTTCATGACAACAAATTAGCAGCTTTTTAAAATGATTGAAAACATCAATGAATAGCAGGACCCACAGCGCTGATACTAATATTGGACTGAAATTTTTTATGATGTTGATGCTCACAGTATATATGGACCAAACTCAAAGATCTGTCATTTACTGCTGCAGTCTGCAGCACAGCCTGAGAGCTATTTTGCAAGTGCTGAATTGCAAAGGTGTGATGCAGTTTAACCAAATGCTGTATTACTCATTAAACTACAAATAAACATTAGCGGGTGGTAAAAGAGCAAGCTATATGACTTCAAGGCAGATATTTACTATTTCTTGTAAGATTCTGAGAAAAATCATCATCAGTAAAAAGTAACAGCAACAAAAATGCTGTGTGAGATTAAAAATTAATGTCCTAAGGAAACAGTATTATTTTAGTTATTATTTTAGCGACACACTAAAATGTGCTAAGTCTTATGTAAAAAAAAGAAGAGTATTTCAGATTGTTAGTCTGTATGGCGTACAAAGTAAAGAACATCAGAGTGAAAAACATATTCATATTAATTCATATAATGAATGAGGCTAAATAGGAAGACTTCAACCAAATCTGCAAACTTTTAGA
This sequence comes from Simochromis diagramma, assembly GCF_900408965.1. Lineage (NCBI taxonomy): Eukaryota > Metazoa > Chordata > Actinopteri > Cichliformes > Cichlidae > Simochromis > Simochromis diagramma. Next base: position 1,210,054 of record NW_024387304.1, on the reverse strand, counting down.
ATTACAAGTTTTGACAGTTTGAATATAACTAAAGAAAAGTTTAAACAGTTTCTTGAAGTGGTTTTAAACTATCATGCATTAAACTAAATGATGCTTTTTGACTTTTAATAAACAATGCTAATTTAGCTGAATAACTGTGGTTTCTGCCTCACCTATAAATGTCATGAAACTGTTATAAAAAGCTTATACTGCTACCTACACTGATGTAAATGACATCTTCAGATAAACAGTGTCAGTGTCATGAATCCCAGAGAATGTGTAGAAGAATGGACCTGTTTTATTTGTTTCTATAGATTTCTGAAACAGCTTAATAAAACTAGTAAGATCTGTTTTGTTTTTAAGGCAATTGGTTAGCATGGTTTTAAAAAGTACATATATTTCCTATTCCACTTATTATTTTAAAGCAGTTTGTTTGCATTTTTTTTTTCATAGCAAGAATAATTAGAATTGAAACTGTAACTAATTTTCTACTATTGTTTCAGTTATCTGATATACTAAGCATGATTGTGGAAATATGGTCTTGATTTAAAAAACAAAAACTCATGTTTAACACATTTATTTTGTCAATTTAAATTTTAAAACCATATTTTCAAACTGTATTTGACATTAACCAAGGTGCAGAAATACTGACATTTGCCACTGTTAACACATGCACAAAGAGTGAACCTAAATACATTCATGTATGAACCTAAACATAAATATGCAAAGAATTGGATATTTTCGCTATAATTGTTTACAGATTACCAAGATGATGCGTTCACTCGGCTAGTAGACAGAAATGTAAGGGGAAAACAAGTCAGCACACTTCTTCCCTTGATGGGGACACAGTTGCCGTAGAAGAAAAAAAAAAAAAATGCAAACACAGGAGATGAATTGGACATTCTGCGATATGTTAAACATCCCGGTAAATAAATAATAATGTGATAAATATTGTGGTGACTATGCCGAGGAGGTAGAGGTAGACCCAAACTCAAGCGCATCATTAACGCATCTACCTGTATGTTGTGTCAGGAAGGCAAAGTGAAGGGCAGACGGAGAGAGTAAAAACAGACGAGGGGTGGGAAAGAGGAAAAGAAAAACTACCGTAGGTGAATAAAAGACAGAATGATGCTAAGAGAAATATAAAAAGAAAAGTAAGCGGGAGAGAAACCAATAAGAGTCAGTTAAATGAAGTAGAGAGTAGGGAGTTAGGGAAAGGCTAAAGAATAATGTGACGGGGAAGAAGAGAGAACAATATTCAACAGGCAGACAAGTGGAAACTTATACTGAATGGAAAGAGGTGGCACTCCTTTCCTCTATACGGCTATCTCACTTCTGAAAAGAGCACATTTTGAAAGAGGCAGAAAGACGCCCAGCTTAAGACTTTACATCTATACACACACATGCAAACATGCCAGTGTCATTCGGTGGACTTCTTTTCATTTCACTCACACACTTGTGAGAAAATCTAATTCTTCACTCTCTTTCACCTTACAATGCATACCAATTCAAGATATTTACATAGTACACCCATGGCTTTGTGCCCTTGCAGTATCCATCTGTGTCCCAGTGCTGGTCCCAAGAAAAATCCAAAATTCAAATTTGTGCACTTACTTTTAAAGCCAGTAAATCTGTGTGCAATCGTTCCACCCTAGAAAAATAATAGTTCAAAGAATCATTAAAATTACATAGATGAATTGCATAAAAATGTGCTTGCACAAGAAAACCTTATTACTGTTCAACTCTTATGCTGTTGCATAGGCGATGGGTTCTCTACTAGAGGTAGGCCCATCGATCCAAATATCTATGGTATCGATAGCAACACTGGCATTTGAATTAGATAGATAGTAGCATGATATTTGATACTTTGTGTTTCTATGCTCTATGTTCAGATACGTAGCCCACTGAAATGTGTTAAATACATTCTTTAAAAACAAAAAACCCTCAAACATACACAAAATTGTATCAATATTTCACATCTATTCAAAGCTGGGCCTATGATTTTGGTGGCCCCAAAATACCCACATTTCTCATAAGAAAATGAAGATGAGCACATACACACAAACTAGAAACAGTCAAATGAATTACATTTCTTATTTTATTTTAAGTTGTATATTAACATTAATAGCAGAGCAGTAATATGAGCAGTTAAGAAAAAAATGAAAAGAATTAAAAATGATAAATATATACACTACCATTCAAAAGTTTGGACACACCTTCTGATTTAATGTTTTTTCTTTATTTTTTCTACTTTCTACATTGTAGATACAAACTGAAGATGTCAAATATATGAAGCAAGATATATGGAATTATGTAGCACTTGTATTTTAGATTCCTGAAAGTAGCCACCCTTTGTTGACAGCCCTGCAAACCCTCGGCCTTCTCTCAATGAGCTTCATGATGTAGTTACCTGAAGTGGTTTCACTTCACAGGTGTGCCTGTCAGGGTTCCTTTGAGGAATTCCTTCCTTTCTTAATGGAATTGGGACCATCAGTTGTGTTGTGCAGAAATCAGGATGGTACACAGCTGACAGCTCTATTTGAGAACTATTAGCTAATTGGTTCTTGCCATAATGTGAATTCTAAGTTAAAGAGAAATGACAGTCCATCATTACTTTAAGAACTGAAGGTCAATTACTGAAGGCCAGGAAAACTGCTAACATTTTTAATGTGTCCCCCAGTGTAGTCGCAAAAATCATGAAGCGCTATGACATAACTGGCTCACATGAGGACCGCCCCAGGAAAGGAAGACCAAGAGTCCCCTCTGCTGCTGAGGATACATTCATCCGAGTCACCAGCCTCAGAAATCAAAAGTTAGCAGCACCTCAGATTAGAGCCCAAATCAATGCCACACAGAGTTCCAGTAGCAGACACATCTGTGTGAATCAGGCCTTTATGGTCAAATAGCTGCTAAGAAACCACGACTAAGGAAAAGCAACAAGCAGAAGAGATTTGTTTGGGCCACGAACTACAAGGAATGGACATTAGACCAGTCTCAGCTGACCAGGAAACCTGCAGTCAGCTGAGACTGAAGAAATCACTTGGATGAATGACGAAACATTTCTCCCACTGAAAATGCTTTGTCCAGATGAACAGAATCAACATTTGGAGACATTAGACAAGTGGAAATCTGTGCTTTGGTCTGATGAGTCCAAATTTGAGGTGTTTGGTTCCACCTGCCGTGTCTTTGTGTGACACAGAAAAGGTGAATGGATGGTCTCTACATGGTTCGTACTGTGAAGCATGGAGGAGGAGGTGTGATGGTGTGGGGGTGGTTTGCTGGTGACACTGTTGGGGATTTATTCAAAATTATAGGAACTCTGAACCAGCATAGCTACCACAGCATCCTGCAGCCACATGCCATCCCATCAGGTTTTATGTTTAGTTTGACTATCATTTATTTTTCAACAGGACAATGACTCCAAACACTCCAAATGTTAGACTGCCGTTCATAGACTTCTGTTCAGCATTCAACATGATCATTCCCCAACTCATTCACAAATGGATCTGCTGGGGATCAGCACCTCACTGTGTAACTGGTTGCTGGATTTCCTGACAGGAAGACCGCAGACAGCATGGGTTGGCAACAACACCTCCAGCACAAGAACACTGAATACGGGGGCTCACCAAGGTTGTGTGCTGAGCCCCCTTCTCTTCACTCTGCTGACCCACGACTGCACACCATCACGCAGCTCCAACGTCTTCATCAAATTTGCAGACCACACAAGGTCATATCAGCAACAATGATGAAACCTACTACAAGAGTGAAGTTAACCATCTGGCTGAGTGGTGCAGCAACAACAACCTGTCCCAGAATGTGGAGAAGACTAAGGAGATCATCATAGACTTGGTACTGTGGAGAGGGTAAGCGGCACCAAGTTCCTGGGTGTGCACATCTCAGAAGATCTCTCCTGGTCAAAAAACACAGCATCACTGGTCAGAAAAGCCCAACAGCGACTCTACTTCCTCCTTCTACAGAGGAGAGTATCCTCACAGCTGCATCGCTGTGTGGTATGACTCCTGCACTGGGTCCTGCCGGAAAAAGTTATAACGGGTAGTGAGAGCAGTAGAGAGGATCGTGGGTACTTCTCTTCCCTCCCTCCTGAACATCTACTGCACCCGCCTCATCCAGAAAGCTCTCAGCATTACAGGTGACTCCACTCATCCGTCCAACAGCTTCTTCAGGAAGGAGACTGAAGAGTCTCTGGTGGGCCACACCTCCATCAGGCTGTCAGGATCCTGAATTCACTCCTTGCTCTCACACACAGGAACTCCAGACCTGCATTCAACTCTTCCCTCTGAGACCCCCCACCCCCCAAACACACAAACTCTGACCCATCACCATTGCCTTTCCACTGACTGCCCCACCCCCACTTGCACACAAACTTGCCCACACCATGATTGTGTTGGACACTGCTGTTTAAATAATTATATGATATTTTATTGTGTAATTCCTGTGTATGACTGTACATGTGGTCTTTGACAATAAAGCTGACTTTGACTCTGACTTGAAACACACCTCCAGGCTGTGTGGGCTATTTGACAAAGAAGTACAGTGATGGAGTGCTGCGCTAGATGGCCTTGCCTCCACAGTCACCTGACCTAAACCCAACCGAGATGGTTTGGTTTAGAATGGACCACAGAGTGAAGGCAAAAGGGTCAACAAGTGCTCAGCATCTCTGGGAACTCCTTCAAGACTGTTGGAACACCATTTCAGGTGGCGACCTCATGAAACTCATGGAGAGAATACCAAGAGTGTGCAAAGCAGTAATCAAAGCAGCGGGTGACTATTTTGAAGAATCCAAAATCTAAAACATGTTTTGAATTATTTCATACTTTTTTGTTTGCTACATAATTCTATATGCATTCATTCATGGTTTTGATGCCTCCAGTGAGAATCTACAATGTAAGTAGTCATGAAAATAAAGAACTTTTGACAGGCAGTGTATGTCAACATTTTTAAACGATATAAGTAACACTCCTGCAAATCACACTGTCAAACCTGGAATAATTTGGGACAGTGTCATAGGTTTGGTGTTAGAATAGTAAACTAAAACACCACCTTAATGTTGTGAGAAAACATTGAGATAAAGGTAGCAAATCAAAATAGCTGTTATAAATTATAAAAGTAAAACTCATTCTAATGAAAAACACATTAGCTAAAATGAATAATAATGAATTACTTTCTAGCCACTGTTTGCCAGATGAAAATTATTGTGGCTATATTAAATTTAATTTATTCAAAATGAAACGCCAACTCTCAGTTGCTCAACAACAACAAACAAACAAAAGAAAAAGCTGCACAAAAAAACACAAGTAGCTTACAACCAAAGCTAGCCATACATTCAAAGAGGTTACTTGGTTACTACATTTGTCTATAAGTTTTTTTGTGTTGGCTAACAAGCTGACAGTAAGCATGTTTTTAGAAAAAAACGCTTATCAATGATAAGTCATTATAAGTATATGATATATGATAAGTCATTATCTAAATTTATCCTGTCTTAAGGGTAAGGGTAAAATTAACCATGGTGATTTAGCGTTAAATATGGTCAAATGCAACTTTGATGTAAGAAACTCATCAAAAGTTTCTTATAATGAAACAGAGTCAATAAATACATATCTTAATCTTGTCTTAGTTTTTTCTTTCTCCAATTTTATTTTATTTATGTATTAATCAAAATTCTGTATTCTGTATCTGTATCTGTAAAATTAGAGAGCAGCTCTTCAGGACATCTAAGTGGAACAATTCAAATGAAAACCCAAAAGGACAGGTAGGGATATAGAAAATGTTTCTGATTCATCCTGAATTTATTTTGGTTTGGAGAAATTTGTATCATCTATCCTGACCTTTTACTTTGATGCAAATTAGTATTGCTCCATTAGTACTCAGTTGTAGCTGAGAAGCGTCAAAGACAATACTACAAAGCAATTCCATATAACAATAGTTTGTGCTCCTCTGTCAATTGCTACATTACTCTGGTGGAGGGTTCTTTGTGCCCCACTGAGTCCAGGGGCTATGTTTCTTTTGGGAGGGGGGGGGGGGGGTTGCTTTGCCCTCTTATAGGGTCTCCCAAAACAAATTGGTCCTGGGTGAGGAGCCAGACAAAGAGTGATTCAGTGGACCCCTGTGCCTGAGAAAAAAAGCAAGGGACCTATGTAGCTAGGGTTACCAGAGCACAACAATGGAGCCAGGCCTGTGGTGGGAGCACAACAGAGAGTGTCTGGTCAAAGCCGCAGCCCGTAGGGCCCTCCCTCCTGCAGGCACGCAACCCACACAAGGTGCTGTAAGGGTCATGTGCATTCTCCCCGCTATCTAGGCTGGCTATTGGAGCATGGAAGATCACTTCTCTAGTGGAGAAGGAGCCTGAGATAGTGTGACTAGATATAGCTGCATTCACCTCAATGCAGGTCAAAACTGTCTCGGGGCACACTTTCCTTATATAATGGTTGCAGTAGCTTGGTTTTTCCTGGTGCATGCTGGGCTCCGCCAGGGCTGGCCTTTGTCACAAACCTATTCCTAGTCTTTATGGAAAGAATTTCTAGGCATAGCCAGGTGGCAGAAGGCTTTCACTTTGGTGGTCTCAGAATCTCATTTTAGCTTTTTGCAGAGGATGTAGCTCTGCTGCCTTTATCAGGTAGTGGTTTCCAGCTCACGCTGGAGTTGTTTGTAGCCCTGAGTGTGAAGCAATGTGAATCAGCACTTCATGTCTGAAGCCATGGTTCTCAGCCAGAAAAGGGTGTAGTGTCCATTCCAGGTCAGAGACAAGTTACTGCCCCAAGTAGAAGAATTTAGGTATCTGGGGGCGTTGTTCATGAGTGAGCAGTGTGTGACTGTAAGTTGACAGATAGATTGGGGCTGCAGCTGTAGTGAAAAAAAAAGCAAAGCTCTTGATTTACCTGTTGATCTATGTCCCTACACTTACCTATGGCCACAAGCTTGTTGTAGTGACCTAAAGAAGAGACTGCAGCTACAAGTGGTGGAAATGAGCTTTCTCCAAAGGGTGGCTGACCTCCCTTATTAGAGATGGGGTGAGGGGCATAGCTGTCCAAGAGAGGCTCAGAGTAGAGCCATTACGCCTCCATATCAAAATGAATCAGCTGAGGTGATTCAGGCATCTCGCAAGGATGATGTTTCAGGCATGTTCAACGAGAGGAGGCCCTGGCGCAGACTCAGGACATGCTGCAGAGGTCTCGGCTGGTCTAGGAACACCTCGCGTTTCCCTCAAATGAGTTGGAGGAGGTGACTATGAAAAAGGAGGCTGCTACCCTGCGACTCTGCCTCCGCAGAGGAAGAAAATTGAAGAACACTTCTTTCTTTCTTTTTTTGGTTTTGCTAAGATGTATTTAACATGTATGTCCATAAGATTCATTAATTGAAGTCTGCTTTGTGCTGTTCTGGATTGTTGTGGCCTATATTCTGCCTGTCTGATATCTGTCAGAAGGTGTTTTTCACCTGCACAATGAGAATTAAATTTTTTCTGAAGTGCAATCCAGGCACTCCTTCATAAGCAGAAGCTATAGGTAGTGTCAGTAAATATCCAGCATCTTGTTGATCACTCACCACCTTTCAGACAGGCCACAATACTGGGCACTGCTCTGTTTGATCGGATGTATCCACAAGGGACTGTAATTTCTCCATTACTGTTCAACTTGTACACCTCAGACTTTGAGTACAACTCATGGTCATGCCACCCTTAGAAATAGTATGACTGTTCTGCAAGGTGGCCCCACAGTGGATGATTTTGTGGAGTGGTCTGAGAGACGGTGATATACTTCAGAAAACAGCTGCATGGCCTGTATAGATCATAAGACAGAGGCTGTATACAAGTCGGAGATGAAAATGCTTATCTCCTTAGGAACCTAAATGTGGTGGGGCGTGGCTTGCGGTGCCGTGGAGGGAGGGCAGACGCACCTGCATGGCATCCGCAATCATGCCCCACCTACTTAAATACTGTAGTGGGTCCTGCGTGTGGTTGTTGTGGTTGGTACGTTGAGGTGGCAGCGGGAGAGCTGCAGCTCTGTGTGTATTGTGGACAGCAACCGTCAAGTATTAATAAAGAATGATTAAAATACCACTGGGTCTGCCGTGGTCGTTTACACTAAGATTCTTCAATGTGTGTAGCAAAATGTTGGAGATTTTCTACACTATCACTCTGTTGTCGGGAACACAGTGTACCTTGCTGAGATCTGCTGGAGGGACAACATTGAAACTGGTGCCATCAATAAACTGAACAAACTGATGACAAAGGCTGGTTTTGTCATTTGCTGCAAACGGGACACATCTGAAGCTGTGATAAAGAGGAGGTCATCACATGTATTGTATTATAACCACACTATACATAACTTACTGGAAAAGCAGTGGTGCACGTTCTCTGATAGACTGGTTTACCTCCATTGACGCAAGGACAGACACTGGAACTCTTTCATACATACGTTTTATTCCCATTTATTTTTCACCTTACAATATTATTATTATTATTACTACTAGTACCAGTAGTAGTAGTATTAATAGTACTATTTCAACTTACAAAGAATTTTCCCACATATAGGGTAATAAAGTATTTCTTGCCTTAATTTTATCTTACATTAGCTGGCATCTAACTACAGTCATCTCTAAAGCTACCATTTTAAGAGTGCATACTATACAAAAGTAGGCTGTAAATAGTGATAATAACAAATCACGGTACATCCAACTGTACTTGTGAAAAGTAAGCTGTCAAAAGGTTAAAGGTTTGTCTATCTGCAAGTGAAGGTTCAGATTAATTGAAATGTGACAAACTTGACAGTCAATTATTACTTCTACACATATACGGATGCCATACACAATGCATTGTTTTATTTTTGCATTTTGTGTATAAGCAGAATAAGGCTGAGTGGGAAAGTGGCAGATGGTGCGGACATCATTATGGCACAGTGGCTTCATTTGGCCTTTATATTTTGACTCAAATGGAAAGTAGAGCTTTCACAGAATAATGTAAAGAAATCTTATCTTCCTTTCCACTGATGAGTCTTCTGGGGGTTCGGCCCCATTAGATCCTGTTAATGGATCATATTATGTGTCATTATAGGCATATTTGCAGTGGCTTTTCTGCACCCTGTACTTCATGGATCCTCTTGTCCCAGTATTGTAAATCCATCTAACAAGATCTAAAAATAAAAGTTTAATGTGTTTAGGCAGAGGACTGTCCCTCCCTGAGGCCTGGTTCTCCTGGATGTTTCTTCTTGTTAAAAAGGAGTTTTTCCTTCGCAACATTGCCAAGTGCTTCTTCATAAAGAGTGATCTAATTGTTGGACAATTATTGTAGAATCTTTACCTTACTATATAAAGCACCTTGAAGTGACTTCAGTTGGTGCTTTATAAATAAAACTGAATTGAATGAAAGAATCCATCACCCACGCAAAGGTGGGCTGACCTTTGTCACCGATTCTGTTGGTAATTTTTACGGACAGAATTTCTAGATGTAGCCATGTGGTGGAAGGCTTTCACTTTGGTGGTCTCAGAATCTCATCTCTGCTTTTAGCAGATGATGTGGTTCTGTTGGCTTCACTGGGTGATGGCCTCCAGCTTGCACTGGAACGGTTCAGTGGGAATGAGAATCAGCACCTCCAGATCTGAGGTCATGGTCCTCAGCCAGAAAAGGGTGGAGTGCCCACTCCAGGTCAGGGATGAGTTCCTGCCCCAAGTGGAGGAGTTTAAGTATCTCAGGGTCTTGTTCACATGTGACAGGAGAATGGACCGGGGGATCGACAGATGGATTGGGGCTGCGGCTGCAGTAATGCAGATGCTGTACCGGTCTGTCGTGGTGAAGAGAGAGCTGAGTGTAAAAGTGAAGCTCTCAATTTAACGGTTGATCTACGTCTCCTATCCTCACCTATGGTCATGTCTCACCACGAGGAGGCACCGGGGCAGACCCATGACACGGTGGAGAGATTATACAGCTGGCCTGGGAACGCCTTGGTGTTCCCCCAGACAAGCTGGAGGAGGTGGGAGAGAGAGGTCTGGGCTTCTCTGTTTAGGCTGCCTCCCCTGACACCCAGATGAGCAGAAGAAGATGGGTGGCTGAATCAAAGAGTTGTTTAGCTGTTTCTGTATCTGTGCCATATAGATTTGTTTTTCTTTGCTTAGCATCTGTTTGAGCATCTGTGACCATACAGCAAAGTCCCACTGAGACATTCCAGTGATGAAGACAACTTAATAAATGAAATCACCACAACAAATAAATGTACAAACTTATGTACACAAGTGCAGTGCTGGAAAGAAGGTGGAATGTTATACAACGATGTAGTTGCGTGTCATATTTAGTATCTTTTGTGTCAAGTGGTTCCTCATCTCTGTGTTTGTCAGTTCTTGCTGGGCACTTTTTGCCTCTGAATTTTGAACTTAGGGACAAACCTCTTATTTTCTGTACTGCTCAAACGTCTTTTTTAGTATTGTGAACCATTAAAAACCCATGAAATGCTGTACAAAAATAATGCATTTTTTACTTATAGTCTCCCTACATTGTACATATTCCATCCAAGTACAAATTGGCTGAATGTGTCGGTAAGTGGTGCGTTGAATTGTCTATTTCAGGTCTGCCCAGGCGGTCTTTGCAGAGTGCTTATTTTACATGTCATCCAGTGTGCTTTTACAGATCATTGTTTGCGAATGGAATGAACCTCCTCCTGAGTACTTGTCATTTGTAGTGTGAAAAGCTCTTATCTGGTGCCCAGCAAGACTCTAGAAAGACAGACAATTACTGGCAAGAGAGTGGCAGCAAACAAGAGATGAAACAGGGGAAGACAGAAGAGGCTACTTAAGCACAAATGGTGGGGTTGACAATGCAGGGAAAAGGAGCACAGAAAAGACAAAACAAAAAAGCAGCGTATTTGTTTTGTAGTGGAATAATTTTGAGACAGATGTGTTGATGAAAGAAAAGTAATGGAGAAGAGAAGAAAATACATTTTGAACAGATAGACTGCAGGTAAGAGTGGTAGACGTGGGAAGAGAAAGCAATACAGAAACTCCCTTAATATTTCAACTACAAAAACTGTTTGTATGTGACAAAAAACTGCAGGTTTGAAAATATCGTATAGATCAGCTTAAAATGGCTGAGGATGTAATGAGATACACATGATTATTAAACTTTAAATGTCTGTCATTTTTGAAAACTTTTTAAAGGTCATGTCATTAGTTTTCAGATCTAACCATTTGTTAAGTCTAATTGTTGAATGTTGTCATTATGTTCTTAAATTTGTACAGTCTTGGTTCAAGCAGTAAGATCAAGACATTCCTTTGATCCTGAGCACCTCTCCAGCCACTCTGTGCTGGGGGAGGTTTTATGCAGAAACATCCTATCTGAAAGATCTGTTTCTTGTGATGTTGCTTCCTGCTTTTATGAACCTTTTGGTCAGCAGGAGGTCACACACACACACACACACACACACACACACACACACACACACACACACACACGTTCTTGCACATGCATACACGTGCACACACATACACACACATAGTGCCTTGTCTTTGTAACCAAGGGGGGTTTACGGAGGGAGGTGCTGTGATGTGTATTGTGTGAACTGTAACAGTTTGTCAATAAATAGCTGTGAGGGAAGCTGCTCTTTGAAGGATTTTGGGCATGAGACAGGTTAGGAGCGTGAGCTCCAAGAGCTGGTTCTTGACCAAAGACTTCCCTTGCTAGCAAGTAAAAGATGTTTGTCTTGTTTTTGTCGTTAACGAGAATAAGTTTTGTGGAAACACAGACCCAACATTTATTTGGTCCTTTGAGCCGGATTTGAACCAGCGACCTAAGGACCAAATAAATGTTGGGTCTGTGTTTCCACAAGCCCCGCTGGTTTAGAAACTTATTCTCGTTAACGACAAAAACAAGACGAACATCTTTTACTTGCTAGCAAGGGAAGTCTTTGGTCAAGAACCAAAGTTGGAAAAACTAAATGAATACATTTTTCTTCATGTAAGCATTTTGAAATGAACTTGAAGTGATTCTGATAATATTTTTGGGGGTATGAAAATATCTAATAGCAACAGATAAAAGGAAATACCAACTGAGATTAAAACAAATTGAAGTCTTATCGTGTCTTGTGGTACATTCTCTTTATTGCTATATAAGCCCCTTTTCCAAGTGCCTACTTGGATCGACTCGCCACAAATCAACTCGGATCAACTGCTTTTCCATTACAATTTAGGACCTCCTGATGTGCATGGTCGTTGGTTGTTGCAACGTGTCTGAGTTCTGTGACGTAATTAACATGCGACACAAACACTACAACAAAGGTGGACAAGAATCATTGTCCTTGGTCCTCCTTGGTCTGTGGTTTTTCGCCAGTCTTGGGGAACAAGCATTGTTCTTTGTAGCTATTTCAATCAAAAATGGCAGGTTTGATTCAGACACTCTCATGACTCACCTAGTGACGCTACTGAACAGTCAATCAGTGGAATGCAATCTGACGACGTAACATTTTAGTACCTGCTCGGATCGCTTGGAAGCCCGGCCGAGCGGGTACTAAAAAAGTACCTGTTACCAGGTACTATGACCTAACGGAAAACACTGTGGCAAACTGTGATGAGTCGATCCGAGTAAGTACTAATGGAAAAGGGGCTATAGGGTGTAACTATCTTTATCCTTGCCTCTGTCCATTCCCAACCACTTAATTTTGTAAAAATACGGCCAACTCTTCAAGGTTTTTGTGGTTTTTCCATCTTACCAGATGCAGCTTTCTGCACCATCTTTGCAGCGTCCTCATATTTCTTACCACACTTTATGTGTTGAAGTACAATTTCACTAACTCATCTTTTGTGGAGGGTATAGTAGCCGAAGCAGAAACAACAAAATTTAGACTTTTGACTGCTACAACCTTTTCCTTTTTTCACTCTCTCTCATATACTGTGTTTGCACAGACATGGAAGCAGCTGCCTGTACCTGTTCATCTGCTCTGTGCCACACAGTTACTATATTATAGTATCGCCAACAACTTGTTTAAATCCAAAAAATGCTGCCCCCCATGTTGTGATGTTATACAGTCAGTACATGGAAAACATGAGCATTAACAGCTTTAATCTCCACAGTTTATCATCAGTAACATTTATTCCTTTGTTTTAAGAAGTGCCTCCAGCAGTGAGTTTACTGCGGTTGTTCCTGTTTCTATCATTTCTTTCTTCCTTTTTGGGATCTGGATATTGTTGTTGTTGGTAATAAGACCAATGTTTTCTTTATTTTTAATAACTGTTTTCTACTTTTAGCTATTCACTATAATAGTAAGAGTTCAAGAGTAATGGTGTATCATGTGAATATTGTAGAAAGGTTGTGTGAATGTTAAGCTGGTTATTTTGAATTATGATATGTTAATTATTTTGAATTCATTTGTATTTATTTTGCTTTAGAAAGAATGCTTTATGTCATTTTATTTATTTTTGTTTGGGATTAATTTGATATATACGATGTATATGAGTGAATGAGGGAATTGTAGCCCAGAAATAAATGAGCTGCTGAGCTTGAGCTAAACACTGTTCTTTCTATAAATCAACAGTTTTTTATAAAATTGGCTATACAGTGCTCCCAAGCCTGTGGGCCACTTGGTGCCAGTCCAGGAATTGTAATTATGCAGTTTGCCCCTTTTTTTTGTTTTGCGAGCATTTTTTTGTACTATAAAATGAGTAAAAAACATTTTTGTTATTCGTTCCAACGTGTAGCCTGAACACATATTTCCTAGCGACACTGTAATGTATTTCTGTACTAAATTCAGTAATTTACATAGTTCTGGTTCTTTGACCCAGTGTTTAGTGTTGTTAGTCTTTTGTATATTAATGTGTTATAGTTTTCTTTTTGAGAAATGGATTCTTGATTTATTTCTCAAAAAGAAAACAATAATTTAGTTTTGAGAAATGGATTCTTGATTTAGGCAGCACGGTGGCACGGTGGTTAGCACTGTTGCCGCACAGCAAGAAGGTCCTGAGTTCAATTCCAACATCAGGCCGGGGTCTTTCTGTGTGGAGTTTGCATGTTCTCCCCGTGTTTGCGTGGGTTCCCTCCGGGTACTCCGGCTTCCTCCCACCATCCAAACACATGCAATTTGTGGGGATAGGTTAATTGGATAATCCAAATTGAGCGCGAATGGTTGTCTGTCCCTGTGTGTTGGCCCTGCGACAGACTGGCGACCTGTCCAGGGTGTACCCGCCTCTCGCCCTATGACAGCTGGGATAGGCTCCAGCGCCCCCCACGACCCTGAAAAGGATAAGCGAATGGGTGGATGGATGGATTCTTAATTTATTTCTGCCTTTATTTTGTGATTTCATTCAATGTCTACTTGTTTCTAGTATTTCCCAGAGCTTTCTAGTTTAGTGATTAATGTTTATCAGTGCTTCTGTTTGTTTTTGGGCTCAGGCTGTCTTGGTCTTGCCTCTGTGTGCACCCTAGCATCCCGTCTATGTAGTCTTTGCTCCATGTTTGTTTGCCTTGTGTTTCCCCAGCCCAGCCATGTCCACATGTCTGTTTGGTCCCTCTGTAGCCTGTCTCTGTAGTTTGTCTTGTTTCCCGTCAATCATGTCTCTGTGTTTATTTTTGTCTTTGGTCTATTTTATTGTGATAGTCTCTCATTTCATGTGTGCTATGTTCAATTCAATTCAATTCAATTTTATTTATATAGCGCCAAATCACAACAAAAGTCGCCTCAAGGCGCTTCATAGATACAGAGAAAAACCCAACAATCATATGACCCCCTATGAGCAAGCACTTTGGCGACAGTGGGAAGGAAAAACTCCCTTGTAACAGGAAGAAACCTCCGGCAGAACCAGGCTCAGGGAGGGGCAGGGCCATCTGCTGCGACTGGCTGAGGTGAGAGAAGGAGAGAGGAGAGAAGGAGAGAAGCTTCCTGCTCCTTGTCACTCAGATTATATTCAGCTGTGTTCCCCAGGTGTGTCCTCTCTGCCCTGATTCCCTCTTTTATCTACTGTTCATTGCCAAGTTGTTGTCATTTAATCCCCTTCGGCATTGTGCTCTGTGTTTCTGCAGTAGTGTTTAATTCCTAGTTTCTAGTTCCAAGTTTGTGGTATATGCCTTCCATGCCATCGTTTTGTATTTTGTATTTAGTTTGCTGTGACGTTCACGCTTGTCTCCAGAGTCCTGCACTTGGGTCCAACTTCCTGCTTCTGCACAGCAAGCTAATGACAATTTAAACGTTTTATTGCCTTTTAAAATCTGTTTTGCTTTGATGATTTTAAAGTGTCCTGTTTTATTCATTTGTAATGCTGTTGTTGTAGTTGAGATACTGCTGTAGGAAAAAAAATATTCCAAATATGTGATAAATGTAAGCAATAAGTATCTCTTACCTTTTGATAATGAAAAACACACACCCAGTCTGTGATGGCTACAGCTACACACAGATATCCCACATTTGAGAGAGAAGCTTACAGAAAGACTAGTAGACTGACAAACACTACATATCCACCAGTGCAAACTATACACAGATAAGTGTACGCAGAAATTCAATGCTAAGTTGACCATGTCCAAAAAAGTCTGCAAGATTCTGACTGATCCTGACACTGATCCCACATTTTGACTGGGACCAGCCTCTCCCACTGACACAAAGCAGACAAACAGAGCACATCTGATTCCACATAACAAGAGTAATCCCATCACTTTCTCTCTCAGATACAAATATAAACATACACACACACACTGGGATTTTGAAAATAGTGTTTAGGTGATAACCATGTTTTTGGAGAAAAAGTTACTGTCTCTAACAACAGTTGAAATATATATATACAACATACAGATATGGGGTATAATTAAAAAATGATGATGATAATAATAATAATAATAATAATAATAATAATACTAATAATAATAATAATAATATAATAATAATAATTTGGTGGCTGTAGGTCAGGAGAGCAGATCATCTAGACTGAATAAGTTGAATTAGCTGAATTAGTTTTCATACATGAAACATAATAATGTCATGGCATATTAATGTGATATGACAATTAACATGAAAAATAAAACACAAATAAATTAGTAACTGCAGAGTTCCAAACTTCCTTTGAGGAGTTTCATGCCAGGGGTTTCCATGACCAATCACCTCCCATATGTGTAATATGTAAGTGGCCCAATACTTTTATCCATGTAGTGCCGGGCTGGGCAAGTAATTTTCCGAAGGGGCCACATGAGAAAATTGGAGCTGTTGTGGAAGGCTGTACCAATAAACTGAACTCAATTCTGCAGAATATCAATTTTATTGCTTTATAGGCTTATAGGTTCTTCACAAATGTCTCAGTTCCTAATGATTGCCCTTCAGAAAATGAACTGCCTACCCTCTGATACGGTGTATCTGGTAGTGTCTCGGTTGCAGAACATTGTTGACTAATAAGCATATACATGGAGCGTGTACTCAGTGGAAGCTTCAAAAGCCTTTAAAGTTTCTCAGGAGCAACTTTCTAAGTGTAAAATCATGGCTGGATAGTGTATAGAACTCCAAACACTTTGTTAACACTGGGCAAACATCCACAGCATGGAAGAACAGTGCTTCTAACTTCAGAACCTGCCAAGGTTCAGATGATTTTTGTCTTATTATGTGCTGATATGTAATACCAAAGAGGGTCTTTATCACATTGTCATGATTTTGGTTTTAGACTCAGGGTTTTGAATTCTGGACTTGTTTATTTTTAAATATTCACAGTTTGAATCTTGAAAAGCTTATTGTATAAAATGTTTATCTTTATATATTTTTAAACATGTCCGGGTACTCCAGCTTCATCCCACCATCCAAAGACATGCACTTTGTGGGGATAGGTTAATTGATTAATCTAAATTGCCCATAGGTGTGACTGCGGGAGTGAATGTGAGTGCAAATGGTTGCCTGTCTCTGTGTGTTGGCCCTGCGACAGACTGGCGACCTGTCCAGGGTGTACCCTGCCTCTCGCCCTATGACAGCTGGGATAGGCTCCAGCGCCCCCCGCAACCCTGAAAAGGATAAGCGGAATCGAATGGATGGATGGATATTTTTAAACATTTACAGACTTTAATTCTTAGTTCCAGTTGCTCCAGTTTGTATGTAAGTTTATTTGATTTTTTATTTATTTATTCCTCTCTGTCTTGTTTTGGGGCTCTTATATTCTTGAAGTTTATATTATTGTTTTTTTATGAACATTAGCCAATAAACTACTTGTCTTCTGTTTACTTGATTTGCCCTGTCTAGGTCTGGTTGACTGTATCCATGGCCGTGATTGCCACAGGACACCTTATGAGTAATGGGAAGAAGCAGGCAACGTCTGACAAGACAACATAATGCTATATCAGTCAAGTTAGCAGTCTGAATTTCTGACAGGTAAGTGAATCACCTGTAATTAACCCCAAGTGCCTTGCTTTTATCCCTATAGATACACAAGAAGTTTATATATATTGTGCGTGTGTGTGTTAAAACAAAATTCTGATATCTGAACATACTGATAAAATGTAATAAATTCAAAATTAAATAAAAAATGTATATTATATTGAAAAATTATAAATATTATAATCATATCCATAATTTGTTATTTAAATCATAAATATTATATTTTTTATTATATTTTTGTGCAAACGAGGCTTTGCTATTCTTTCCTAATATTAAAAAAAAAACCTCAGGTATATGTTTCATTGTTTGTTTTGGTCAAAGTGTGTTAGCTATGAGACAACATAGAGTAAAATTTTATTTTTTTCCTTGAAGTCATGGAGTTTCCTTCACAAACTGTCAAAAATGACAGTTAATTTAGTTAAATTACAGCAAGAAGATCGAGTCATATGCGGCAATAAATCAGCGGAGTTCCTTTTGCTGGAAAAGTTAGTAAGAAGTTGAAACTGAAACACAGGGGAGGCCAGAGAAAAGTTCCAGTTGGCTGTCAAAGGAAAGCCTCGACTGTCTGGGTTGTTTCAGCATTGTCTCATCTTACTGGTGTATGCATGATGCAGCTCATTTTCCCAGACACACACACATGCACTTGCCTGTCTCCAGAAGCATAGTATTATTGTATTGTATTATTGATAGAGAAGCAGTCAGAGAGTGATGTTTTGCACTGGAGCTGAATAAATCAACACCATGAATAAATCACCAAATCAAACCATATTTACAACCAGGGAAAGGCCATCAACCTTATCCTGTATCATTCACACAATCTCTGTTTTTCCTCCTCGTCTTTTCTTATTAATTACCTTTCGCATCTCTTCGGTTTCTTTGTATTCCTGTCTACCAATTACTCTTCTATTTGGTCTCTTAGAGTGATATTACATCTGCAATAATGTTACCAACTTAACAAATTATAATCATCCAGCACTAAATGATTTCATGAGCTGATTTCTTCCATTAGGTTGAAATCCATTTTCTGTAAAAAAGTAAAAGTAAATTAAAAATGTGTGTGTAAAAACGCCTGACACACTTTTTAATTACATTTTTGCTTTCCCCAGTGCAAGGAGCTCATCCTGTACATGTAGCATGCCTTTTGTTTTCCAGGGATTTGAACTGTGGTTATCACATTGTGTCTGAGAATCATACCTTTAGACCAATGAAGCAATGCAAAATTGATAAAAATAGAAAACTCGATTTTTAGATACATGTCAAATTTCTCGTGAGATTGTGTCTTTATGACAGCTGGGATAGGCTCCAGCGCCCCCCGCAACCCTGAAAAGGATGAGCGGAAGCGAATGGATGGGATGGATGGATTGTGTCTTTATTTGCTTCATTTTAGTTCAAGATTTAATAGATCAAAAGCTACTATGATCAGTTCAGTTTCACTCATGACGGCAAAGCCACTCAGAAGCACCAGCACACAAAAATAAATGCAAACAACTCTGCTGCCCACCAAGGATACTCTTAAGTGCTTCCTTTTTCCAGCTTTTTAAAAACCACCTCCACCTGGGATGGAATTTGTCACTAGGCAACAAAGAAGGTAACAAAAAGGTAAACTTTGTCTTTTAATAATGAGTATATGCTGCCATTCATAGACTGTTGTGTTGTGTTTGTTGATTTTGGGATGAACTTTTTAAGTGTTAGTCTTTTCTACAATAATATTACTGTAGTAAAGTGCCCTTTAAAAATACCATCCAATATTTCTTTCTTAATAGGAACATTTGATTTATTTAGCATGTATATAAAACATAACAGGTCGTGAATGATGCTTTTTAAAGATGACTTTACATATACCATTTGGCCTGTTCCATCAGCCTATGAACTTCTACACTGATGGAAAAAATTAATTAAATCACTGAATCAATGCTTAAGAATTAAAAAAAATGTAATTAACAAAACTAATTGAAAACAGGTTGCAGAACAGTCAGAACATTCAGGTCAGAGATTATCAACAAAAATAACTGTCAGGGCCGTAAGGTCGGTGTGTGGAGTAGAGTCAAACGCAGACAAAAACCAGGCGTGAAAACAAACTTATTTTAATTTACTTGTTTAATTAAGGCTGAAAAGAACAGAGAACCAAAAAGACAGGATGGAGCTAAACTATAAGTGAACTGGGAAAGCTAAACTAACCTAAAAACAAAGAATACAGAACATAAAACCTGGACATGGGAAACACTTGAACATAATAACCTGAAATGTGGCACATGGTGAACGGAGACATAGCGTAAGGAGAACAGATGATCTGACAATAAACAGAAGGAAACTGACACAATAAATCCACACGAGGGTAATTAGGGAGAGTGGAAACACATAGGAACACGGCTGAGACGAATAGACCTAATGACAAACTGCACAAAGGATGTGAGACGGTCAAAGTAAAACGGGAAACACTAAGATGAATGCTAAATCACACAACTTAATCTGGGAGCCGGGAGGAAGGAACACTCATGGAAACTGGAGAGACTGGGAAGACAATGGGGGAGAGACAGAAAGAATGGAACACGGAAAACAGTTGACGGAGACGAAACAAAGAAAGCAAAGGAAAGAGGGACGTGGAGGGAGAGAGAGAGGGACATGACGAGCTGTGGAGAACATGAAAGTACAGACAGGAGAGACAACAACACAAAAACATGAAATACAAATAACATCAGAAAACAAAAGGGAACTAAAACTCAATACTGAATAATAGAAAACTAAAACATTACAAAACACAATACACTCAACATGCTGGGTCAAATGACCCAGAACCATGACGAAGATGAAATATTTGGGCTCTGCAGCAATATTGCTGCCACTCCTCACACAGATATCACTTGAACTTAGAGTAATATTCATTATTAACTGTTATTGTGATTTCTTTTTTGTTAGGGTGGGAGGAAATTTAACCATACTAAAGTGACAATGACAGTGACAGCAGGGGAATAACCTTTGACTGGCTTATCTCCACCTTTAATAAATCGTGACCAAGATGTTCTGTAGAGACAAATATTTTAATTTACTTTAAATATATTTCATACAGTATCAATCAATTATTTCTCATTATAATGCAATAAACATACATTCTCTATAGATGAATAAATCATCATTCCTTCAAATAAATATTTTTCATTTGAAGGAATGCCAGGAGAACAACTCTAAGGTCTGACACATTACAATAACCTTTGACTGCTTAGTGAAAAAGACATTTATCATACTCAACATTTCATTGGCACATAATAGTTTATGTGAGTGTGAAGATATTTCATCTGTGGTATTCTTCACTCACTGGGACACTCAGAGTGGAACCATTATAACAATGCTTTGGCCACTGTCACCACTCTGTTTTCTTTGTATTATTGTAGGGTCTATCTTATAATATAAAGTGCCTTTAGGGAACTGTCGTTGTGATTTGGCGCTATAAATAAAATTGAATTGAACTGAATTGAATCAAATGACAGAAGGGGGGCACAGCCAGATTAACCTTAGTTACACAGTCACACACTCTAAAGTAGGAAAAACTAAATTATGTTAAGATGCTAAACATGCTTTCTACAATGCAGCAGTAAAGAATTCCGCTTATTCTTTGTTTATCATCCTATTTCACCAAAAATATGTCTCACGTGTGTTGACCCAAACAAAGAAGCCCAGCAGGGCTCATATCAGGGGGAATCAAGCCAAGTTCAAGTCACAGTGGGGATCTTATGAGGAGAATCAGATTGCTGTTCTCAGCTCAGCATGAGGAGAAAGGAACCAGCCTCCCTTCTAGTCCTCACCATCGTTCAAAGGAAGCCTATCAGCCCAACTCTACAACAAGTGTAATGCCTTGTTTGTCAGGAGGGGGACTGGGTGATGAAATACTTAAATATATTAAAAGCAGCAGAAATACAGAATTAAATTAAAATTTCTTAAATTTAAAAACATGCATCACATTTAAACCTTTGCCTCAGAGTCTCTTATTTATGTGCTGGGAATTTTAGCTGTGAAATGTAACTGCTGTACAGTTAAGGAAATGGTTAACAATAGTCAGTTTACCGGCCACCACTGCTCTGGCTTGATTGGTATTTTTACAAATGAATGGGCCTAATTTGGCCCATGTATGCTTTGGCAATGTGTCAAATAACTATTCCGTTCCAATAAAGCATCCAGTGAACTGATTTAAATGGAAATGAACTGAAAATGCATCTGTTAAGTCTAATTGTTGAATGTTGCCATTGTGTTTCTTAAATTTGTACAGTCTTAGTTTAAGCAGTAGGATCAAAGCCAACCCTTTGATCCTGAACACCTCTCCAGCCACTCTGTGCTGGGGGAGGTTTTATTGTAGATACATCCTATCTGAAAGATCTGTTTCTTTTGATGTAAGCTTCCTGGGTTTATGACCCTTTGGTCAGCAGGAGGTCTCTCACACACACACACACACACACACACACACACACACACACACACACACACACACACACACACTTACTTACATACAGTGCCTTGTCTTCGTAACCAAAGGGGGGTTGCAAGGGGAGGTGTTTAGTAAACTATTGTTTGAAGTTTGTCAATAAAAGGCAGCGAGAGGAGGCCACCAGTGTGGTCATTGTCGTGCGGGACACAGACGAGGCCTCCCTTGCGCAAGTAATGGATCGATCGACTGTCTTGTTTTCTTCATGATGAATAAGTCTCTAGAATTAGCGGGGTTTGTGGAAACACAGACCCAACAGCATCCACCAGGAAAAAACAATGGATTGTTAAACTAAGAGGAACCACAAGAAAAGTGGATATAACAAAGTGGCTCTGATCCATAACTATTTGGGACTGATTTTTATGCCCTTTCTCAAGCAACCCTCCCAAGGACCTTTGTCTCCTTCCAGGTCAAGGAAAAATAATAACAATATAAAGACTGTTGTTGTGATTTGGCGCTGTATAAATAAAATTTATATCATTTTTCCAAGCAAACGTTACCAAAATATGTTTTTTTTTTTTTTTTTAAAACAACTCATAAATATATTTTTAGTGGTGACAGACTTTCTGAACCCACCTTATGGTTCTTTCTTTGCTTCTCTGTGTTATTCTCTTCTTGTAAATGTGCTGCATTTTCTTTATTTTAAACATGGTTGAAATTTTAGTGCAGTGCTTCCTACACTGTCGACATTTAAATCTCCCTGGAGTGTTTTGAGCAGAGGTAATTAATACTACTAAGGGGAACATAAAAAACTTAAGACAGCTTGAATCAGCAGTTGGTCTGCATTGCATTACTTTAGCAAATTATACCTCTGAGAAAACAAAATGTGTATGGCATTTCTCTTTATATTAACAAAACAACATGAGAGTGAAACTGTCTTTATCTCTTTCCCCGTCATCCAGCATTTTGACAATTAAGCAGAACTGATACCACATTTCAAAAAAAAATGTCATAGATATGAAACCACGTGAGAGAATGACAGACTAGTGGAGAAGGAGTTTAGGATAAGAGGGAATGAGTAATAAGGTCTGAAGAGGTAGTCAGCAAGGGACTAAAAGATAAACCTGAGAAGTCTCCAAGGGGAGAAATGAAGGCAGTACAAGAGAAGGAGTGAATATTTGAGAAGGAAAAAGATTCATGAGGGCTTCAATAAAAAGCTTCAGTGAACACAGCACAAACAGACATGCCTCAAGGTCTCTCTCTCTCTCACTCACACACACACACAGACACACACACACACACACACACACACACAGCAGGGTGAGCTGAAATCAAGCATGTTTATTCAAACTCTTCCTCCTCATCAGAGAATCCCATCATGCATTTCACTCCAGTGGTCTTGCCCTGTCAGAGTATAACAAGCTCTCCTCACCACATAGCAGCCCATACAAAGTCACAACAGGCAAACAGTGCTTGACACAGACACAGTATACAGTATACACAGAGTAGAAACATATACACAAACAGAAAAGTACAGAAAAAAGCAATAACTAGTAACTTAATACTTAAGATAAAACCTAAATTAGTTTTCTGTACAGTATAAGTTCTGCACAAAGTGACTAAAGAAAATAAGCAAAGAACGAGAAAGAGAGAAAGAGAAAACTGTCTGTTGTAAATGCACAGATAACTTACCAGTGAAAAATGTTGTTCATATAGTTCAAGAGTAAATCTTCCGGGAGCTGATGGGTCTGTCCTCTATCTTGCTCTAGAAGAAAGTCAACGGTAGCTGTCGACAGCTTTCAGCTATTGTTTCGATGCTGCTGTCAGCAGGATCAAAGCAGATGTTTGAACAACAAGGATTATATCAGCTGCAGTTGAGGTCACTTAGTTGATGTTCTGGTTGATTCCTCAAAAGGTTCCAGTACTATCACACTTTTATGCAGTGATATATAGACGTTGGCTAAAAGCATTACAGGCAGGTCAGTTCAAGTCAATTAGACTCAGATAGAAGGAACTGTTCCACCTTGTCTCAGTGTCTTAATATAGACAGTTTTAGGCACTTTTGGATGTCTTTCAA
The DNA here is from genome assembly GCF_900408965.1 of Simochromis diagramma. NCBI lineage: Eukaryota > Metazoa > Chordata > Actinopteri > Cichliformes > Cichlidae > Simochromis > Simochromis diagramma. Next base: position 1,186,254 of record NW_024387304.1, on the reverse strand, counting down.
GCAACACTGTGCAAGCTGAGAATAATCAAAATGTTCCATAATCTTTCTTGCTTCAGTTTTGCTAACACTGCATTGTGAATTGTGAAATAAGCCCCTTGCAAACAACAAGCTGGAGTGTGTAAGCAACCCAAGACAAGATTCTGGCATTTCTTCCGTAAGCTTTTTCATATAATTTCCTTTGTCTCAATTAAAGAGGAGTGGGAAAAGGAATTTGGGATTTCCCTATCAGAAGATTTTTGGCAGGAGGTCTTACGCAACATAAATACGCTCTTTATTAATTCCCATCATTGTTTGATTCAGTATAAAATTGTACACAGGTTACATTACTCAAGGGAAAGATTTCACAAAATGTACCCAAACTGCTCTCCCCTCTGTGAAAAATGCATGACACATTATGGAAATCTGCTACATAGTTTTGCACTTCGTCCAAGGCTTCAGAGTTTTTGGTGTGACATTTTTACTTATTTGTCTAATATTTTTAAAAACAAGATTGATCCAAATCCAACAGTAATTATCTTTGGGATCTCCAAAGAAACACAAAGTTTACAACATTCTCAAAAAAGGTTTATGTCATATGCACCAAAGACCAAAGACCACATGGCGTCGAACATTTATGGACGATCTGAGAACTGTCGACATTGCCTGGGACGAAGCTGAAGCAGTCGCTGCTGACCGACATCGATGGAGATCACTAGCTGCCCGATGCGCCGCTCGGCGTAGGAGGAACTAAGTCTAAGTAAGTCATATGCACTGATCATCGCAAAGAAACTGATCCTGCAGCTTTGGAAAGGCAAAGAGGTTCCTGTGTTAAAGATGTGGCTTGCAGAGCTTACAAATACTCTTCACCTTGAAAAAATAAGATATACCATGAATGGCAATGTGAAAGATTTTGAACTAATTTGGCACCCTTTACTTGCATATCTTGGGAAAATATAAATTTTTGGCAGATCGGGCCCATTTTTTTGTTTTTTTGTATTTAGTTTTTTGTTTGTTTGTTTGTTTTGTCTTGTTTTGTTTAGAGAAAAAGAGGCATAAGTTCTCTTAACTTGTAACAACTGTGATACTTGCTTCTAACAAAAGATATTAGAAGCAATATAATTTCCTTTGTCTCACTGAATCACATCCACTTTCACTAGCAGAACATTCAGATTATTGACCTCCTAGGACCTGGCATCCACATATGTGGACATCACATTTTGGGTTATTTAGACCAAAATACTCCATTTTGCTCTACAGGGGCCTGATATCCACTTACGAGGACATTATACTGCTAGTGTTCTATCGAAATTTTAAACGGATATCCTTATATGTGGCTCTCATTTTTCTTAGAAACAAAAATCAGGTAAAAAAAAAAATGTGGTTATTCTTTGTTTTTATATTTGTAACCCACTCCTGGGTAAGTACACCTCACTCTAGGTTCAGGGAGGAGCTGGACGTGAGTGCAAATACTCTGTCAAGTATGACTTGAGGTTTTTTACATATTGCGAGTGTGAAGTGGATGAGCCTTCTCTGATTGGTAAGCCAAAGGCTATGTCAATGGGAAACCGAGGTTGTCGCCCAAACATGAGCTCGTAGGGTGAAAACCCAGTGACCTCGTTCCTCGTGCAGTTGTAAGCATGAGTGAGAGGTTTGACGTGACAAAGTTTACTCACGCCACTTTGTCTTTTGTTTGGCTTTTAGGGTACCCAGCATACCGAGTAGCGTGCGGTTAAAGCGCTCCACTGGGTTTCCTCTGGGATGATATGGGCTTGTTCTGATTTTCTTTATACCCAGTAAGATACAAAGCTCCTTAATAATCTGTGATTCAAAATTGCAACCTTGGTCACCGTGAAGACGCTCTGGGAAGCCGTAATGAACAAAGAACTGCTCCCACAGACATCTAGCAACAGTTGTGGCCTTTTGGTCTTTTGTAGGAATGGTAACAGCGTACTTAGTGAAGTGCTCTGTAATAACCAGAATGTCTTTTGTATTATGACTGTCTGGCTCCAAGGACAGAAAGTCCATGCAGACCAACTCCATAGGTCTGCTAGTCTTGATACTGACAAGGGGTGCAGCTTTTTCTGGTTGGCTTTACCTTTTAACACACCTTGAACAGGTTTTGACTTTTAGTTCAATATCATATGACATTTTTGGCCAATAAAACCTAGCTCTGGCCAACTCAAGAGTACATTCCATTCCCATGTGTCCCATTTCACGTGAAGGGAACTGAGTACAGATGATCTTAACACATAGGGAAGGACTAGCTGATACACAGTTTTGTTGTCACACTGCCATCTCCTGTATAGCACGTTATTTTTCAGTTCAAAACGAGTCATTTCTTTTAGCATCAAAAGAAGTTCTGGCAACTCTGACTTTAGGCTCTCACAAGCAGAATTCCCTGATTCAAGCAGGGTAATAATTCTGTTGATTGCAGGATCTGTTCGTTGAAGTTCAGCCAATTCAGTGTTACTGTATTGTGGAATTGTGGGAAAGCTATTGAGGAATTCCTCATCTTCACCAAAGTCAGATGGAACAACATCTGGATGGACTGCAAGTGACTCTATGAAACAAGGAGAGAGTGGTGATTCACTCTGTACCAAAGCATGGTGCTGACAAGTTGCCTTAATGGCATCCATAGGAGCCAAGTGATGTGAGGTGAATTCCTGAATCCTTAAACTTTCATCTTGAGACTCTCTGTCATTTGTCAACTCTCCATGTGGTCTCCTTGACAACCCATCTGCATCCTGGTTCTGCTTTCCAGCACGGTATTTGATGTCAAAGGAATAGGTGGATAGAGCAGCTAGCCAACGGTAACTGGTGGTGTCTAGCTTAGCAGTGGTAAGTATGTATCGAAGCGGATTGTTGTCTGTTATCACTGTAAAAGTGTTTCCATACAGGTAGTGATGGAACTTTTCAGTGATAGCTCACTTTGAGGCTAAGAATTCCAGCTTATGGGCTGGATATCTGGCCTCACTACATGACAATCCCCTGCTCGCATAAGCAATGACGCGACTCTGTCCATCTTGCTCCTGATACAGTGCAGCACCAAGCCCGGTTGTGCTAGCGTCTGTATGGAGGATGTATGGCAACTTGGGGTTTGCAAATCCCAGGACTGGAGCAGTGCTCAAATGCAAGTTGACAAACTGGTGTCCATCTTTGTCCAAATGGTTCCTTTGGATTGAGATATTTGGAGTCAAGTTTAGTGAGTTTTGCCCCTTTTCTTACTGGTGGGTAGCCTGCAGTACGTTTTGTTAAGGGCTTCACAATCTTTGAATAATCTTTCACAAACCTCCGATAATATCCGGAGAATCCAAGGAACGACCTAAGTTCCTTTAAAGTTTGTGGTCTTGGCCAGGTCTTGAGTGTTTCAATCTTTTGGGGGTCTGTTTCAATGCCATTTTGAGAAACAATGTTTCCCAGATAGCGCACTGATGTTTGGAAAAAACGGCACTTCTCTGGTGACAACTTGAGGCCATTTTCTCACAAGCGATTCAGGACGTTAGCAAGCCGCATTTCATGCTCCTCTAAAGTTTTGGAAAAGACAATGATATCGTCTAGGAAAACAAGTACTTCTCGCAGGTTTATGTCACCCATGCACTTTTCCATTAAGCGCTGGAATGTGCTCGGCGCGTTGGTGATCCCCTGCGGCAGCCGATTCCACTCCCAAAAACCTAATGGACACACAAAAGTGGTTTTATGCTTGTCACTTTCATTCATTTCAATCTGGTAATATCCAGATTTTAGGTCCATTACTGAGAACCACTGTGCTCCACTGAGCGCGGAGAATGACTCTTCGAGATTGGGTAATGCATAAGCATCCTTGATTGTTTGCATGTTTAACTTCCTTCCGATTCGCGAATGATGCCAGCCTCCAAAAGCATTTGGAGATGACGTCTTATGGCCTCATAGTCTTGTGGGTGAAGAGGACGTGGTCGATGCTTAAATGGGGTTTCATCCTTGAGTTTGATGCAATGTTTTACTTTTGTTGCATGGCCAAAGTCAAGGTCATGATGGGAAAAGACGTCAGAGTAGGTGTTCAGTTTCTGGGTTATTCTAGCTTTCCACTCTTCAGAAAGTGGAGAATCGCCAAAGTCAAACTTCAGATTTAGGCTTGTGTCACTATTCTGTTTGTTTGTGGAATCTGCAGGTTGTTGTTGACTTAAACAGCTAGCAGATTGAAGTTGACTATTTGGAATGTTTTGGATCGGAAGTATATCTTGTGGAACACTGAGTTCAGCAATGACACAGTTGGTTGGCAAGATGATATCATGGTTGGTTTCGTTTCTGAGTACAACTGGGATTTTGCATGGGGCATACAGTGGGGCAAAAAAGTATTTAGTCAGCCACCGATTGTGCAAGTTCCCCCACTTAAAATGATGACAGAGGTCAGTAATTTGCACCAGAGGTACACTTCAACTGTGAGAGACAGAATGTGAAAAAAAAATCCATGAATCCACATGGTAGGATTTGTAAAGAATTTATTCGTAAATCAGGGTGGAAAATAAGTATTTGGTCACCTCAAACAAGGAAAATCTCTGGCTCTCACAGACCTGTAACGTCTTCTGTAAGAAGCTTTTCTGTCCCCCACTCGTTACCTGTATGAATGGCACCTGTTTGAACTCATCATCTGTATAAAAGACACCTGTCCACAGCCTCAAACAGTCAGACTCCAAACTCCGCCATGGCCAAGACCAAAGAGCTTTCGAAGGACACCAGGAAAAGTATTGTAGACCTGCACCAGACTGGGAAGAGTGAATCTACAATAGGCAAGCAGCTTGGTGTGAAAAAATCAACTGTGGGAGCAATCATCAGAAAATGGAAGACATACAAGACCACTGATAATCTCCCTCCATCTGGGGATCCACGCAAGATCTCATCCCGTGGGGTCAAAATGATCATGAGAACGGTGAGCAAAGATCCCAGAACCACACGGGGGGACCTGGTGAATGACCTGCAGAGAGCTGGGACCAAAGTAACAAAGGTCACCATCAGTAACACACTACAACGGCAGGGAATCAAATCCCGCAGTGCCAGACGTGTTCCGCTGCTGAAGCCAGTGCATGTCCAGGCCCGTCTGAAGTTTGCCAGAGAGCACATGGATGATACAGCAGAGGATTGGGAGAATGTCATGTGGTCAGATGAAACCAAAGTAGAACTTTTTGGTATAAACTCAACTCGTCGTGTTTGGAGGAAGAAGAATACTGAGTTGCATCCCAAGAACACCATACCTACTGTGAAGCATGGGGGTGGAAACATCATGCTATGGGGCTGTTTTTCTGCCAAGGGGACAGGACGACTGATCCGTGTTAAGGACAGAATGAATGGGGCCATGTATCGTGAGATTTTGAGCCAAAACCTCCTTCCATCAGTGAGAACTTTGAAGATGAAACGAGGCTGGGTCTTCCAACATGACAATGATCCAAAACACACCGCCCGGGCAACAAAGGAGTGGCTCTGTAAGAAGCATTTGAAAGTCCTGGAGTGGCCTAGCCAGTCTCCAGACCTCAACCCCATAGAAAATCTGTGGCGGGAGTTGAAAGTCTGTGTTGCTCGGCGACAGCCCCAAAACATCACTGCTCTCGAGAAGATCTGCATGGAGGAATGGGCCAAAATACCAGCTACTGTGTGTGCAAACCTGGTAAAGACCTATAGTAAACGTTTGACCTCTGTTATTGCCAACAAAGGTTATGTTACAAAGTATTGAGTTGTATTTTTGTTATTGACCAAATACTTATTTTCCACCCCAATTTACGAATAAATTCTTTACAAATCCTACCATGTGGATTCATGGATTTTTTTTTCACATTCTGTCTCTCACAGTTGAAGTGTACCTCTGGTGCAAATTACTGACCTCTGTCATCATTTTAGGTGGGGGAACTTGCACAATCGGTGGTTGACTAAATACTTTTTTGCCCCACTGTAAGATGGAACGGTAATGAGACAACTGTCAATGAATATTCCACCTGGAAGAGATGAACTCGTAGGTGGCTCAAGTAATGCCCACTTTTCAGTGTAAACATCACTGACACTTGCAAAACCTTGCAGGACAACTTTCTGACCAGCAGGGATGACATTTGAGTCACTACCACGTAGTTTGACTAGGCCAATTTGTCCTTCTGAGTTTTGTCTGTGCCTGATCTGCAGGGTTTTCAGAACTTGATGGTAGCCAGAGTAAGGATTGGCCATGAAATGAGATTCACTGAGAAACTGCTCATATAGTGGGTCAAGAGTGTTTGTACCAATCAATACTGGTATGTCACTGTTAGAGCGAACATCTGGTACAATCAGGGCGAGAGTCTCAATCTCTGGTTGAGAGGAAATGAACTCTTCAGAAAACTGCACAGTTAAATGTACTTAACCTGCATATGGTACTGTCTGACCATTAGCTCCTTCTATCTCCAATATGTCACTGATTGAATGTATAGTTTGGTCTGATAGGTGCTGGTTATAGAATGACTGGGACACGGTAGTCACTTGTGACCCAGTGTCAAGCAAAGAATTACATTCAACCCCATTAACCTTAATGTTGGCTGTGCTCTTACTTCCAACCAGCCCTTTTGGCGGTTTCCTTGTCTGTGCAAGCTGGTGTTGCTTCAGTGACAATTTCGATTGGTTATTGTGGTGAGAAGTGGGACTTCTACATTCATCTGTTCCCATTTGTCCCTCAACAGGAACACTTCTTAGTTTAAAGAAGAGTTGTCACCTGTCAAGTTGTCTTTATCTGTCTGTCTTTTAATTATTTTCTCTTGGTACTGACTAGTGTGGGATTTGGGGGGTCATTGCAGTTGTTAGCAATATGTCCATCCTCACCACATCGAAAACAATACCAAGGTTTTGGTCTTTTGGCAGGGACAGGCTTAACTAGTGGGTGCTTTTCAGAAGCTGCTCCCTCTTTTGGTTTGTTTCTTTTTTCTTTGTTGCCTTATCATCATTTAGCCTGGAGAAATAGTTTGCTGCTTTATAAGAAAGCCCTCCGCAAAGAACATCTTACTATTCATCACTGATTGAAGAAAATAAGAACAACCTCAGGTTTCTCTTCAGCACTGTAGCCAGGCTGACAAAAAGTCAGAGCTCTTTTGAGCCAACCATCCCTTTAACGTTAACTAGTAATGACTTCATGAACTTCTTCACAAATAAAATTTTTACCATTAGAGAAAAAATTACCAATAATCATCCCACACATGTAATATTATCTACAGCTACATTCAGTACCATTGATGTTCACAAATTTAACAATCCAATCAGGGAGCAGATGGATTTGGCAGTTGGAGAGGTGCTTTATGGAGCTTTACGGAGTAGACGTCAGCCAATCAGAAAGCACGCTGTCCTCTGTCCACCATGCTGGATTCACCACTACAGGGCATAGAGAACCATGAGTTCTCATACACAGAGTTTCAGGGACCACAGAGTTCCTTCAAAGCTTTGTTTAGTATATTGGCACTGTGATTAATGGGGAAATCAATGTAGACACAGAAATTCCTGATTCCTCATTAGGAGCAGCAGCAGAAAACAGAGTGAACAACCATTTTAGCTAATGGTAACACTGCTAGCTAACTAGCTATCCAGCATAAAGACACTGATAAGCATGCTGCTCTGACAGGAGCATTTGACAGACATTCAGTCCATATCCTAGCAGTGTCTTCTCCCTCAGTTTCTCCCACTGTTGGCAGTAAAAGAGGACTGTTAGTTTACCTCTTAGTCCAGCACTGTCACTCATGGATGTCTAAATCTTCCGTAGTACTTTCATGCTGATTTACACGTTTATTATGCTAAAAAGAAACTATACCAAGATGGTGTTATGCTGCAAATGCATGCTTGATTGCTAATGGGTAATTGCATGAAACATTTGACATATTCAACATCTATAAGCATCAATCTATAAATGCTCCCCTACTCCCACACTTCTTAATAATATCACTCCAGATCAATCCCAGATGTTAAAGTTACGGCTTACAAATAAAGAAGCACTAGTTTTATTATGCTTTTCTGTTTATTATGTCAATTTTTCTGTTCTCATTTGTTCTTTGTTATTAATGGTTAATGTCTCATGTGACCTAGTTAGTTTAAAGCAACACTGGATTTTGTTACTACAAGACACATATGGTGCACTTCTACATATTTATTTCTACTTTCCATTAACAGTTTAAAGAAAGATTTTCCACAACTTTAAGCACATTTCATAGAAACACTTTGTTTGCACAAGACAGGTTGCTTTCTTGGTCTTTTTCTATCCTGTCAGTGGAAGTCCAACTATCTTCCACCATCCACCATCCCTGGACCTGTTGAAGTGAAAAACAAACAAGTAATTTATAGATTTACATTTACATCATTGTGTTGACTGCATAAGATGCATGATAACAGTCACAGTTTCTAATTGTGATCAATTTTGTGTAATCTTCACTGCACTAGCCATGGTTCTCCCTGTTCCTCAGACTCGAGGTTAGACTTGTAGTCAAGACCGCCTAATCCGAGACCAAGACAAGACCAAGACCAGAGGGTATCGAGACCAAGACAAGACCAAGACCGAGACCGAGTCGAGACGAGACCAAGACCAAGACCAAGACCGAGACAAAAAAAGTCTTTAAACTGCAGCCAGATGCTATTCTATATACATATTCAGGACACCTTAAACTAGTTTTTTAATTAAGCAGCAAGGCAGAACAAAGTCGGGCCTGTATCAAGACACAGGGACTAAACCCCAATTCAACCAGACCCAAAACTGATCTGGAATTAAAACAGGACTACAACAGTAACCAAGACAGAACCAGAATCAGAACTAGATGATAGTAGCACTAAAAATCATCATAGACCTGCACTACACTTATTTTTTAATTCTACCAAAGTCCACTATTTAGATTGAGAAAAGTTTATATAATTATTTAGCCTCGTTGTGCAAACAAGCCTGCATAACTTAATAAATATAGAATTTGAAAAGTAACAAATGGTATCTAAAAAGAAACACTAGGTACTAGATACATGTTCTGATGAGTTTTGGCAAACAACCATTTGACTAACATGTGTGTCTCACCTGCTCTTGTTCATCTCTGTTCTGTCGTCATTCTCTCTCTCCCTCTCTGCTCCTCTCTCTCCCTCTTTGTGCTGACAATCAAGCCAAACACCAACATCATCAAATATACAGTTGAAACCAGATATTTATGTACTCTTCAGATAAAAACACAAACACTTTTTTAATTGTAACATCAAATCACATGGACTCTACTAACCTATCAGAAGCTTCTTTAGCTCAGAATGGAATCGTCTGGAGTTTCTTATTAATTAACAATAAACTTCGTGTATATGTACTCCTAAATTTGATGAAAGTGATTAAAATAGACAGCTCCCTCTTTTTATTCTGACATTTAACTAATTCAAAAGATATTTCAACATTTATTTATCTAAAACAAAAGTTTACTCTAAATTGATGTTTGACAGTAAAAAAAAAGTTTTTATGTTTTCTCCATAAAGTGTATGTAAATATCTGGTTTCAACTGTGAATATACTGCTGTGTATTGAAATTCCTCTTGTTTTGCATAGATATACTGAACAACATCCAAAGCATAATATATAAAATAACATCTACCTGAGTTTTTTCTTTGAAAGAAGCTCCTTATGTCCATTGTTGTGTTCATCAGTACACAACTGAAACCGATTTAGAGAGTTTGTTTAGCCGTGGAGGGTAACAACTGAAAATATGAAATGTAAGCTAAGACTAAAAAATCAGCATTGCTGTTTGGCTTTTTATTTATCCATTTGTTGATTCACTCGAAGAGCAAGTAATGCAACCAAGTGATCAGTTTGATATCAATCTTTTGTGATACACCGTCATATTTACATTATTAGTTCAGTACGAATGATTTGCTTTGGTACCTGGTCAAACTTAAGCTCTCCTCTGTCTGCAGCAAATTCGCAGGCAGCAGCTTCTCCCCCCTCGCTCACATGGGTGCTGTGCTCAGTCGCCTAGTGCCTGAGCTCGGATCATACCAAAATTAGGGGGAATTTACGACGGTGCGCTCTGTGCTTCGTGTGTTGTTTTTGGGCTTAAGCCCAGTAAGCCACCCCCCCACTCCGCTGATGGTTGACTCCAAATCTCCCGAACACTATGTCGATTTGAGAACGCAAGACCGAAACAGCGAGACCAAGACCGAGACCAAGACAAAAGTCAGTCGAGACCAAGACGAGACCAAGACCACGTAAAAGTGGTCTCGAGACCGGTCTCGAGTCCAAGACTGGTCTCGAGACATCCAACTCTACTCGAGGTTGCTCATTACCCATCTACTGACCCCGACTCACACTTTCATCATGTTTCATGACTAAGCACCTAAATGATTTCCCACTGTTGACTGCCCTCCAAAGCCCCACTCATCCTACACTCTCTTGCTTTCCTTCATTTATCTTCAGCAGCTTAGTTTTAAAAGAAAAATTAATGTAAATTTATCCCTTTGCTTTATTTGGGTTGACTTGCAGCCATACCATATACTGTATGAGTGACTTAGAGATACCTCTCACTCCATCTCAAATGTAAGGTTTGAGCCTCGTCTGCCTCAGGGACTCCAGGACATACTCCAGGAGATACTGGAAGGTAGCAGCGGCTATGAACAAACCAAATGGAAGTGTAACGAACAGGTACAAACCTTACAGACTGGAGAATGCTGTTATTTCCTTGGACAAGGGAATCTCCCAGTAGCCCTCGGTTAAATCCAGTGTCGTAAAAAAACTAGTAGTGTCTAACTGGTCCAGAAGCTCGTCGACCGAGGGCAAGGGATAAGCATTGAACTATGACACCTCGTTCACCATGCGATAGTCCAGACAGAACTGCATAGACCCATCTTTTTTCACTACCAGAACTATGGGGCTACAGCAAGTGCTGTGTGACTCTTCTATTACTCCCAGCTTCATCATTTCATTAAGGGTGCGTCAGGCACAAACTAACCACAGCCTTCAGTCTATGCATTTTTCCCCAGTATCTAATTTCCACCGGCATCAAGGGATATTTATAAATATCCCCATGCACACACTTCACCTCCACCCACTCTAACTCCAGCAATGCCCCCGGGCGAGCTGGAGGCAGGGTCTGCGTACAGCCCAAGATCCACCAGAACCTGGCATGTACCCTCTTGGCACCTTACTGGTATGCAGTACGTCTCTCCTGAACTGGGGGAGGGCATCAGAGGGCCAGCAATGCAGAACACCTGTCTCACCTCCGTTGGCGGGCAGTCCCGGCAGAGGTGTCTCAGTAACCACACCTCCAGTGCTCCTGCCCCGACGTCTGTGCCACTGGTGAGCTTGGCGTGGGGTCTATAGCAGCCGGGACCTGTGGAGAGAAATCAGAGGAAAAGGGGTTAGTGGACTGGAAAGACCTCAGTTCCACGGCTACGGGGAATGAGGAATGAGGGATTTCTGTGTCTATGTTGATTTCCTCATTAATCACAGAGCTAATGTACTAAACAAAGCTTTGAAGGAAACGTACCGTGACTCTCTGTGCGCTGTGGTGGTGAATCCAGCATAGCATCCAGAGTACAGCAGGGAATGAGACCCCTTGGTCTTCAGCAGAGGTGGGTAGTAACGAGTTACATTTACTCCGTTACATTTACTTGAGTAAGTTTTTGAAAAAAATGTACTTTTAAAGTACCTTTTTTGCACGATACTTTTTACTTTTTCTTGAGTACATTCAAAGTAGCGGACACACGGAAAGAAGAAACATTAAAAACATGGCAGAGCCAGTCGTCTACGCTAGAGCTGAAGAGGATGAACACCCTTGGCCTTACATACAAAGGATGTTTCGCTTAAAAGCACTACAAAAGAACAGCTATGTCTTCAGCGTCGGTGTCTTCAGTGAGAGCCAAAACAACAACTTTTCAGCGTGAAAAAACGCCGCTTGTGTAACCTGAGGAAACGGTAAGTTTTCTCTAAATGTCTTTTAGCTGTGGTTAGCTGGATGTCAGTCTTATGTTACAGCAGCTGTGTTGAGCTCGAGCTGCTAGTCATGTTTTCGGCGCTATGTTGTAGTGAGATAAGTTTGTGGGTGTTTTGTGCAGCTTCAGCTGTCCTTTTAACTGCTCGCTGGTTAGCTAGCGTGAGCTATAAGCTAACAGCTAGCCTGGTTAATGACGCTAGAGTTCCACGCACATGTAAACAGCTCGTCTCTACTGCTTTAACTGTTAAAACAGAAGGCAATACTGCGGCTGACAGGGTTTATTATGTGAAACAGCAGCTTGTTTAGTTTAAACAGTCTGCATTAAGCTGGGCAAACACTGTGCGATTTTTTTCAGTCGCGTTATTCAGCTCCTGCTCAAACTGTACAATTGAATCTCAGGGGTTAGAAGTTCATAGGTCACGATGCAGGGTCTCACACTATACGGCCTGATGCTCTGATGCGACCTGAGTGCTCAAACTGTGCATTCATAACATGAAGCTTATCATACAAAATCCCTCTCTCTGTCTTTCACTCACTCACACAGGCACACACACACCACCGTCAACTTTGCTAAATTACTAATGAAAGACATTGACCAGGCAGCTGCAATTGAGCAGCAATGTCCATCCAACTCTTTTCATGGTTGTTGTAGTCGTGATAATTTTGTGAGGTCACATTGAAAAGCCTTGGATACGGAAGCGTAGAGCTGCCACCCAGGCAAAAGAAAAATAGAAAAGTGAAAAGTATATTGTTCTAACAATATACCTTTCACGTTTAAACAATATAATATCACGTTATTACAATATACAGAATTATCACATTCATACAATATAAATATTATATAGGCTACATAGCAGCTCCAGTCACGGCTTCCATCACCGTCTTTCTCGTCTTTTCCCAGAGTAACAGCCTAACAGGAGGATCCATTGGCTAGCACTGTTTAGCCTTGCACGCATTCTTATTTTAAACTTAATCTGGAATTCATTGCAAACTGTTTGTGCGGGATATGAATGACAAGATTTTGTTTTTCTACAAGAGTTAGTAAAAAACATCTCCAGTGTGATCAAATCTTCTTGCCAAACATCTGCAGCTTGGCAGTGTATACAGCACTATAATGACCAGAGCTAATTCTTTTGAAAACCATACATCTTTCCACAGGTCTCAACTTCATCAGACATCACCTAGACACAGATGAGGATGAGGCCAGCGCAAACAGCAGCCTAACCGACTAAGATGATGGATCCATGGGGTCAGGAAAGCCAGAAGCAGGGGAGCTGGAGAGGTACCTTTCATGTCCATTCACTGGAGGTGTGGCTCTATTGCATGGCTTTCCTCACATCAAGAAGCTGTTGATCAAAATCAATACAGCTCTTCCTGCATCAGGAGCCTGTGAAAGACTTCTTAGTCATGCAGGACTCCTGCCTAACCCTAACTCCTCCCTAACCCCCCTCCTGTTCACTGCCAAACGGTCACAGCTTCACAGCAAGAACCTTGAGAGCCAACTGCTGCTGAAGCTGAACCACCATTTCACTGACTGAAGAAACAATTTATGGTAAAGTGAGCCATACACATATGTACATCCACATAGTGGAAATTTGTATTTGTCTTTTATAATTCGTTTTACTCTGATTTCAGTGTTTATTTGTGAGTGTAGTTTTTATTTGAAATATTTTCATTCTGATGTTTGTATCGCATGTTTTTAGTGTTTTCATATTACATTGTGTTAATGTCTATACTTCAGGGTATTTTAGTATACAAAGAACATTTTATAGTTTTGTTAGAATGTCTATTCCTGTGGGATTTTAGCACAGATGTGTTGTGTGTGGTTTTTTTTTTTGTTTGTTTTTTTTAATTCCTGCTGTCCGCCTTGGGAATAAACTTTTCCTGATTATACCTGTTGCATCTCTGTGTGATTTGTTTCTGATTTGCTTAATCCCTCCTTGTATTTAAAATAACCTAGTATGACATTCTGACGCATCAGCTGTAGTCTGTTATGTCGAAGTTGCCTCATTCTAATGTTTTCTCTGAGGCTGCTGTAAATGCAAATATATTTACTGTGGGTTTTGCTTGAAAAAGCTTTACGTTGTGAAAAACTGAAATCTTGAAATTAGAATTGTTGTGCCTTATTTTGTTGATGTTTTTACATATATTCCTTTTGAAAATACTAAAATTTGTATATTTATTTATTTTACTTTGTCTGATAGCATTTATTTATAAAATAAATCGGACATTTCAAACAGTTACTTGCTACTTACTCAGTACTTGAGTAGCCTATTCACCAAGTACTTTTTTACACTTACTCGAGTAACTTTTTTGACGACTACTTTTCACTTTTACTTGAGTAATAATATTTTAAAGTAATGATACTCTTACTTGAGTACAATTTTTGGATACTCAACCCACCTCTGGTCTTCTGTTTTCTGATTGGCTGACCACCACTAAGTTTTTAATGACCTTTTAACTTTTACTGACTTTGGAGATTCTCCCATTTTCATACTATTAGACCTCAGTGCTGCCTTTGATACCGTAGATCAGGGGTCCCCAGTCCCAGTCCACGAGGGCCGGTGTCCCTGCAGGTTTTAGATGTGTCCTTTATCCATCACAGCTGATTTAAATGGATAAATTACCTTCTCAACATGTCTTGAAGTTCTCCAGAGGCCTGGTAATGTTGACCCAGGGTAAGATCCAAAACCTGCAGGGACACCGGCCCTTGTGGACTGGGATTGGGTACCCCGGCCATAGATCATAGGATTCTTATCTCTCGGCTTGAGCACTGTGTCAGAATCAAAGGGACTGCATTGGAGTGGTTTAAATCTTAACTGTCCAACCGAAGTTTTTCAGTTAGATTGGGGTATACATCATCCTCAAGAGCCTCACTTTCATGTGGGTTCCCCCAGGGGTCCATTCTTGGTCCAGTTCTCTTTTCTATTTACATGCTCCCTATGGATTCAATTTTTAAAAAACATGGCATCCCATTCCATTGTTATGCAGACGACTCACAGACTTACCTGCCACTGAAACGTAAATCTGTGAGTCCTCTGAAGGCGTTGCTAGATTGTTTGGATGATGTTAAGCCATGGATGGCTTTAAACTTCCTTCACCTAAAGGAACAGAAAGCAGAGGTGATTATGTTTGGTCCCTGTGACCACTGCGACTTTGGCCCTTTAGAAATGAATAAAAAACCCTTTGCGAGGAACCTAGGAGTGATTTTTGACTCTAACCTAACATTTGATAAACAGATTAATGCTGTAATCAAGTCCAGTTTCTTTCATCTTCAGCTACTTGCTAAAGTGAAGCCATTTCTCTGTTTTAGAGAACTTGAGAAAGCTATCCATGCCTTCAATTCATCTGGCCTCGACTATTGTAATACTCTTTACTCTGGTGTTAGTCTGTCATCAGTTAGCCGTCTACAGCGGGTCCAAAATGCTGCAGCACGGTTACTAACTGGCACATGCAAGCAAGACCACATATCCCCCATACTGGCATTATTACACTGGCTGCCAGCTAGTTTTAGAATTAATTTTAAGATTTTATTATTTGCTTTTAAGGCGTTGCATAGGTTAGCACCCTCATACCTTTCTGATCTTTTAAATTGGTACACTCCTGCAAGATCACTCAGGTCTGCGGATCAATTACACCTGGCTGTCCCGAGGTCCAGATTAAAGCACAGAGGAGATCGGGCCTTTGCTGTAACTGCTCCTAAACTGTGGAATGAACTGCCCCTTCACATCAGGACCTCCCAACATTTGGACACTTTTAAAACCTGTCTGAAAACTCACTTTTATTCCTTGGCTTTTAATATTATTTCTCACTCAAATCTTCTAATTTTATGATTCTTTTTCTTAACTCTTATCATATCTCTATCCCTATGTTTTTATTTCTTTTAATTATCTTTTAATTATCTCAATTGTCCAGCACTGTACAGCTTGGTCATTGGTTGTTGTTTTAAATGTGCTATATAAAAACATTTGACTTTGACAACAACAACAACACAACAAGCCACATTATTTGACAGACAGGATATCCTATCATATTCTAAGAGTGCACTATGGCAAAATGATAAAACAATGTCTCTGCGTAAAACATTTTCCAAATATAAAATCTTCCATAACTATTTGAAAAGGTAGAAAATTAATGATATAATTTCAGGTAAAATATCACTTTAATCACTCATTCTAATTACTGTTTAACTAAGCTCCTAATATCAGCTCAAGACCATATCAGTCCCAAAAAGCGCAGCTGATGTGAATTATGCATTCCAGGAGAGTCGAGGGAAATCTTCCCTGAAGAAACAAGAGCAAAGAGAGCTATAAGAATCTTTTTTTCGCCAAATTCCTTCCAAACTTTTAATATAAACTTGCAGAATATTTCTAACATATCTGAATGAGTGCTGTTCTGTCATCTATGCAGTTTGCTGCAGTAATAGTCAACATGTTAATTTGACTAAATGTCTCGTTGTTATGGATTTATTCTAAGCTCACCTGAAAGGAAATGTTTTGTTGGCCAATGCTTGTTTTTTTTTTTTGTGGACTGAGTGTGTGTGTGTGACAGAGGAAGAGAGACAGAGAATAATGCAAATGTTTGTTATATCATTTCCTGACACCGTGTTTCAGGCACAACTGTAAGAGAGATGAACTCAGAGAGCCCATGTTTGTTGAAACACAGTAACAATTCAAATGTTAAGCCATGTTCTATTTCATCACTTTGCTCTGTGGAATCTGATAATGTGTAATTTTTCTCTTCTTTTCCATGTATGTGTAAAATCATCTGCTGTAATGTACTACACTGTATGTGTTTGTCACATGCTTAACAAACTCTCTCACACACACAAACAAACATTTTGCAAACATCTTTCTGGTAGTTCAGCATCCACTGTAAGCTAATAATAATAATAATAATAATAATAATAATAATAATACAGATGTGGTAATAACATTTTTTTAATGATTTTCTACAGTTACAGTTAAGAATCTGGTAACATGATTTGTTGTACATATGCTTTCTGAATGTTTGTGAGGTGATAATTAAGAGTTTGCCTTGGGCCAGCCATGTTAATGAGCAACAGTAAATACATGAGAAAAATGTATGAAGCAAAAGAGTACGCCAATGTGAGCAACAAACACAACTTGTGCCAAATATTTATTTTATTTTATTTTATTTTCCAGAGTCCAGAAATTTACCACAAAGCTCTTTTTTAAAGTTTCATTAACCTCAGATACAGTGAGTAAATTTATATATGGCTTCTTTCAAAATGAACTAAAACATCTTCTTTAATATTATCATTGCTGCTGATGTTTTAGTCTGTATTTATTTTATTTATTTTTTTCATTTTATAATCGCAAATATATTTGAAGGTGATCTGGTGGATCCTGCCTGTAAAGCTACTGTTAAAAACACATAGTTTTACACGTCGTAGTGAAAGAATATTATTTTTAAGTTTGTGTGGAAGTTTTAGTGTGTACTGATTTGTTTCAGTACCACAAAAGTGATCAAAACTAAAACGGCTCCACCCTGGACTACTGCCTAATGCACAACAGGAATTTATTTCACGTCAGTTTATTACTTCAGATAAAAACTGCAATACACATGGACCACATATTTATAGTGGATTAATGCATGTATATTTCTTTCCCTGTGTAATAAAATGATTTTGTATTTGCTGTTAAATTATGATTGCATTATTAATAATATCAGCAAAAAACTGTGAACTCCATCACTGATTTCTGACCTTGACTTTAATAAACTGATATTTAGTGATGCTGCTCAATTTTCAGTTGTGTGAATTGTAAAACTGGATGAAAAGAAAGAAACAAATAAATGCAAGAAAAGAGCAAAAAACATTGCTTTTAGTAGCGCACATGAAATAAGCACCATTAACATTATGTGAATGGGAAATTTTAAAATGAGGATTACGTGAAAACACAAAAGACTTCTTCTATGATAGGACAGACTGTTAAAATTGTTGGTATATAAATAACACACACACACGCACACACGCATGTGCAAACATGCGCACGCGCACACACACACACACACACATGTGCACAAATGCGCGCACACGCACACACACACACACACACACGCACAGTATAAATAAGGCTGCCCAACCAGAACTAACAAAGGCCCACTACAGACAGTCCTGTCAACACAGCGAGGGAGAGATACTGTGGTGTGTGTGTGTGTGTGTGTGTTATACTCCATGTTTGTTTATGTGTATATGCTCCTGTATATGTGTGTAGATTTCTTGTTGTGTGACTGTGTGTGGCTCCCTTTGCACACTAAGGAATGGTAATTGTCTCCAGTGAGTATCTCTTCTGCTTGTCATAAGCTACGCTCATCTACACTCAGGATATTGGTGTGTGTATGTGTGTGTGTGTATGTGTGTGTGTGTGTGTGTGTGTGTGTGTGTGTGTGTGCGTGCATGCATTGGAGAGAGACAGAGGGTGAGTTAGAGCTACAATGTGTGTGTCATAAGATTCGCTCATTTACTCTCAAAATATTGGACTGTGAATATGTGTGTTTGTGTCACATTTACATACTATTTGTGTCTATTTGTGTGTGTGGGTGTGTGTGTATAAGGGAAAGGAGTGTGTGACAGTCAGGGAATGTGTATGTCAGAAGCTCATTGTGTGTGTGCTCTTTATGTCATGCTCATTTAGTCTCAGTAGCAGCAGAATGGGGAATTCCAATAATAATCATAAAACCTACTTTATTTTCTCTGTTTGAGGTGAGACGACCGTCTTCCCCCCTTGCTACCACTTTCCAGCCTGCTCAGCCAATCAACTCATACACACTCAGGTGCACACATAGACACATGCACAAATCCTCCTGTGTGCAGTTCTGCAGGCCCGGGCGATTGTCAGAGTTATTACATGGAGTGTTGTCTGCCTTGTTACAATTTCACTTTATGAGCTAAGAGCCTTGCACAGTCCCTCAATACTTAACATAGACAGCAGCTTAGACATTATTGTGTGTGTGTGTGCGCGCGCGCGTGTGTGTGTGTGTGTGTGTGTGTGTGTGTGTGTGTGTGTGTGTGTGTGTGTGTGTGTGTGTGTGTGTGTGTGCGCGCGTGCGCGCGTACGTGCATGTGTGTGTGTCTACGGCTGCTGTTTTCTTTTTAACAGCATATGGCCACTAGGTACTGCACTATTTAGCAAACCCAACAATTTAATAAACACAGCAGGTGAGCGTGTGTGTGTGCATGAGCGCACGCGCGTGCTCATGCATGTGTCGCTAAACCAAAACAAAAGAAATAAAACCAAAGAATAAAGGATGAATTGAGTGATTAACTCAAGGAGCCGTTACATGGGTTTTTATGTGACAGTCCATTAGATGAAGCAGGTTGAATTCATCACTCGTTGATTTCGATGTTAAATGCATGTGTCGCTGATAAGAAGGCCAGAAAAAGGGTAATTAATGTAACTGTAACAGATATTAAAGCTGTTTAAAGCATATATTTGGGTCAAAACTGGAGAATTAAATGTTGCATACCAGTATTTAGTATTGTAGCTCTGCTATATTTTAATATTCACCCAAGTTATTAAAATCCAGGGGTTCATGAATGAATGAATGACATGAGCAGGTGATGCCTGGACATGTAAAGTTGCTACTTCTACTAAGAAAAATTTAAATGATCAATATATAATTAATCTACAATGTGTTAATTGTAAAAATAACAGCATGTCATAAGCCAGTTTTGCATTATAAATAGAGACCTGTGGGCTGGAAAGGTTACGCCAGAATCCTTCCTGAAACTGCCTGAAAAAGAGGCGTAGTGTGAGCTGTGCTCTCAGCTGGGAAAGGTACAGGGTGAAAAAGTTTATCACGAAGAAAAAATGTGCCAATATTAAACTAATTAATAGAGCATCATTGTCAACAATTCTGGGGGCTTGTTTCCCAAAAGCATCTTAGGGCTAAGAAGATCATAAATTCCATCTTAAAAAGTGTTTCAAAGCACTGTAACCAAAGTCCCTCATCATAAGGTTTAAGTAAAGCTACCAGAAGAAACTCTGAAAACTCACCGACACTTATGTTATTGTTTTATTTTCTGTCTGCTTTCCTAATTGAAACATTTTTTAGGTTCTATTGTTATTTTTTTAAAAAAACTTCTATTGTTCTTTGCGTTGCACGACTCACTCCTGAAATAAGGCTGGCTCTTACTGGGCTTCCTCCCACCAGTGCAACTGGGGCAGGTGCTCAAAGTTAAAAAGGGGCACATAAAACTAGGCTGAATAACAACAACCCACATTCATCAAGAATCTAATACGGAATCGTATCACACTGTATCACTGTCATCAGGTGGGGACAATGCAAAGCAAACGTAGCCTATGGTTTACTGATGGGTACAGTGTTGCTGCTGCTCCTGCTGCTGATCGTGCTGGAGGGCAGGGCTGTGTTGATCTGAGACTGTAGACCTTAAAAAGTCCATAGGAGAGTTGGTAGCTGATTAAACAATAATAAAATGCAAAGATTGGTGACAGTGCTTGGAACCGTAAGGAAACAGATTAAAACACTGTAGGAAATAAACTGAAACTGGAATATTAGTACAGCAAGAAAAGGGTTGTTGTGGTAGTGTAAGAATGTAACAAAAAAAATATCTATACACATAAAACACACACACACACAGTGACATTTTATACCTTTTCCAGAATACTGTATATACTATGGCCACAAGACTGCATCATGGTACTGAGCCAGAATCCTTCCCCTGTTATTTATTCCTAGTGCCATAATAATAAAGTAATAAGAACAAAAGAATTAAGTAATAAATTTAAAACAACGTATTTATCCTGATTCAATTTGTATCTACTGCAAGACAAAAAGCTTATTAAATGTAGAGTTACAATAATTTTGCTGCTGTAAAATCAGCATTTTTGTCATATTTGAAAAATAAATCTAATATAATCTGTTTCTTAATGTATTTTCTTTAAAACACAGTGTGTCTGTGTGTTTTTTTAATGTTGTAATTATAATAACTCCATATTTATGTGGATATGCATGTTAGAAAGTTTTTAGTGAACTATAAGCCCTTTAGAAAGGCAGGGAAAGCTCTGCAACTTACTTTAAAACTAAATATGTTCCCTAAAACGGTAACAAAGCTACCAACCCATGACAGCTTTCCCCAGTTAGCTAGCAGCTAATGACCAGCACACATGTGCAGTTAATAAAACGACAGGTTATGTTTGTCGCACTGTTATGCACACACAGCACACTCATTTGTTTCAGTTCATCAGTTGACACTAGATAACTGGTTAATGTGTACATAATAAGCTAATACTGCTGTGTGCTATAGACTACAGTGTACGCTGGTTTTTGTTGTATCAGTCTGCATCTTCCAGTTAATTTGTGCGTTTCCCCTACACCTCCGCTCTTTGCAAGCTTGTTGCCGCCTCGTAACTATCAAGGGTGAGCATTAATTAATGGTTGTCATGTGACTGATGAAAGCCAGATCCTTTTATTTAGCAAAATTGTGATTAATATTTAAATGTTATTGTTCAGGGGCACAGACAGGACTTCAACGTGCACACACATTAAAAAAAAAACAAGCCTCAAGAAAAGGGCACTTGGGGCACCTATCACGGAAGGGACAGGTGCTCAAACCTGTGTACAGTCCAGACCTTTCTCTAGCTGAGAATATTCGGATATGATGAAGAAAAGAAACAACAAAAACACCCAGAAAAATCCAAGTGTTCTGCCACTGATCTTCTCACTCCCCAGATGCTTCTGATTAATCTATTTAATTTAAAAATGAATTTAAACATTTGATGTGTTTTCTATGTTTTATTATGACTAAAATACAGGTTCATGAAATTTGCAAATCATTGTTTTATTTCCATTTCATACTGTGTCCCAACTTTTTTGGAAACTGGGTTGTAATAAATAATTACAATTCTGTGATCTCACGTATATGTTTCTGTACAAATATAGGTTTTACTTTACACACTTTATATTTCAATGTTAAAACCTTTTTTCTATTGCTTAAGTAGATGTGTGCCTTTTTTCAATCCATTGCTCAGCTGTGGCCTTTTGGTGGAGTATGCATGTTCTCCCCATGTCTGCATGGGTCATCATGCGGATGGACAAAACTAATTACAGGCTACTGTTCAGTGCCATTTTCCATGCATTTGAGGCCATGTGGATTTACGTGGGCCTTAAAAATGGGCAAAATATTTTCTATGCATAATTTTTTGGGATTGTTTTAGAAATGCCAGCAAATATGTAAGCAAAATATGCAGATGTCATATGTACTTGTGTACATGTATTTAGAGCAAGTCGAGCCCAATACAGCAAAGGTGAAGAATTAGGGTAAGGTAGAATTACACACAAAAATACATTTCAGTCACGGCCAACGACCATTTAAAGCCCTGAGGGTGAAACTTATTTCCAGAAATTTCCTATAAAGTTTAAGAATGACTTTGACCATAAAAGCTTCCTTTGATTGATGTTGTGCCACACTCCTTGATGTGACAGCCTGCACTAAGCCCTGAAATGATACTGTCAATGTGAAACAAGTTCTAAAAGCTTCACTGACACTTACAGTGCCACTGCAGATCTATTCTTCCCGAAAGAGCACCCTTAAGAGAGTGAAATAAATACAAGCACTTAACAAAACTAGCAACTAAATCATTCAAAAGTGGGTGTACAACATTACCGATGGCACTAGCCCTTTACAGAACACAAGACTCCTCTGTGCCCTGGCAGGTGCTATTGCGGGTTTGACAGACGGCTGAATTAAATGTAGACTCCCTCGCCCTGCACCCAGAGGTGTTTTCTCAGGTCTGAAATCATGCAAAAATCATCACAATAATAAATGCACATTGAATGAACACGGTCAGGGAGTGAACCATTACCCTGAAGATGTAACGCAGTAACCACATCAAACCAGCAGCAAAGGAGTGGATCTGGATGTTCATTGTGGGAGTTTTTACATTCAGTCTCTATATGGGCTGTGTGCATCTCTGCCTATCTGTGTCAGTGCAAGCAATAACCTAATGAGTCTAATAGGGCTGTTATATTTTTAATAAACACAGCAGGCAGCTGGAGTCTGCTGAGGCTCATAGCTAAATGGATGGAGAGATTGTCAATGACTCACCGTGGTACACTTACTGCTGATTACAGACACGCAACACTTGCAGGGCATATGGACTGTGTGTCTGTATGTGTGTGAGTATGTGCGTGCATAGGAATACCTTTTTCTGCAAGGAAACTACTACGTGCACAGGTGCTTGCTTGTGTCTACTTATGAGTTATAGTTTTTCATTAGCACACAACATGTGTGAGTCTACACAGAGACACGTTTGCATCAATAACTTTAAAGCTAGTTGGAGCAGTTGGATGTGTTTGTGTGTGCATCCCATTACTTCCTCTCTTTGTTGGCTAAATGAAATCCCATCTTGGCAGTTTCTCCTTCTCAGCACCCATTTGCTCCCATGGTGCTACCCACACAATATTAAAAATCTCCCATGTTCCCAGCACGTTTACAAAGATAGCCAACTCACATGTCTCAAAACATGCCTTTTCTTTTCTGCGTGACGTCTTTATGTCTGTCAAACATTATCAGGTGCAGTCTCAGGTGTAAAATACAATCAAAGCATTAAAGTTTGGGAGCATTTTACTTTTTTTTTACTTCTATTGTTTTCCAGCAGAGCAGATTATGAAATCAACCCAGGGAGCCATAAAGCAGAGTAGATCTTCTCAATGATCAATAAGAGTTTTCATTCTTAATCAAGTTATATTAAATCGTCACACGGATTACGTTTAATAAATAACAGCTAGCATCTTAAAGTAAAATGAAACCAAACTAGTGTTTGGTTTCATTTTATGAGATGAAGGTGAAGTTCGTTATATTGGTGCTGGTTTTTAAAATAAATATTTTCAAATGTATTAGTAGTATTTTAAAACTATTTATAATTATAATTATGATTAAAAGAGATGTATTGTGAACAGTGCTTTTTATTTAAGAGTGTATTTAAATGAGAAAAGATCATGAACGGCAGGAGTTGAACCTGAACTATGAACTATTTCATGCACTTTCCTTTAAAACTGCGAAGACTCAAACTAAATCATTCACCAACATTTGATGAAATATTATGTTATAAAAATATTCACCTTCATTAATTAAATAGGATTGTTAAAGAGTACAGCATAAAATAAAATGACTGTAATAATACAGTGATAATAATGACACTGTAATACTAACTAAAAAGAAATATGCTCCTCAGTATCTATAACAGGACTACAAATGATACACATTTTGTATTTTTTCAGTACTTTATCAAAATGCATTCAGAGATAAATGTTGATTACATAGTGTACATGCCGGTATTTGGGCCTCTGACTCTACATCTTTAATGAGAGCATAATTTAAAAGAAACAAAACTAGAGGTGCTTAGTGTCAGAATTCATGTTTTATCATCTCACTGCTTCCTTTATTTAATTTACACTGCCATGAGAAGCACATCGTCCTCATCTGAATAGTAATATGCAGACTGGTTTTGAGTTTGTGTTATTAGGGAGAATTAAACTAGGCTCACCTTTCACTTGCTGAGTTTATATTTCATTCCACTGCAAATCACAAATGCAACCCCCCCAAAAACAAAAAAAAAACCTGCACTGTGTGCTCTGTGTTTGGAGGATGAGGTTCAGACATTTAACTTTTATTGTAGGAAGCCTATATATGAAGCATGAAAGCATCCCATTATCAGCAACAGGAAGAGTAACATGTTTTAGCATTAACACACATCCAGAGGTGACATTTCAATTTTCATGTTGACATTATTAATAAATATATCAGCTCCATTCTCTTGCATCATAAACTGGCTCATTGATGAAATAAGGGAAAGTTATCAGCATCAGATATCAAATCAGATTCTAATTTTACTTTAAGATAGAAACAGCTGAATATTTGTTGATAGGAAAGCTGTCAAGTGGGTTCAAAATACAACCACTGGGCAAGTGTTAGTTTCAAGAAAATTAAAAAGATGATATAGATAGAAGAAGAAATGAAATTCAGGTTTGAATATCTGCTCAAAAGCTTCATGGGACACATAATAGTTGTTTTATTGTTAAAGGCACAGACTGCTCGTGTGAAATGGGCATCAGCTCAAACTCTGAGTTCTGAGAAATGGATGTGATTTTTTTTTTTACTTTGATGAATTAATAACATATATTTTAAACTTTCTCTGGCATGTGCTGTGCATAACTGGCAACCTAAATTTTGAATAAAGAAATGAAACAAGGCCCCATGGACAAAGCTCAATGAAAGTACACTTAAAAACCCCAAACCAAAACATTTTAGCACTTCCCTAGAAGGGCCTACAAAGGACTTTATTTATTTATTTATTTATTAAAATCAAACACTTTTTAATATACTTTTTGTAAACTCCATCCTTTGACTGCTTTTTATTTAAGATGTGTTTTACCTGTGGAGGATGTTTACAGCTGGAACACAACCGAAATCTCTGAGTAGCCCAGTTTTCATCATCCCTTACTCTTCCTGCAGCTCCAGAAGTGTAACTGTTTTAAAATGTCCCTGTTTCTCTTTTTTTTCTTTTGAAAAATTAGTGTAAATATCTATTTGCCCGTTCAGCATGAATTTAATTATTTAACTCCTTTAAAAAAAGTCTTACATTTTTATGCCTCGGGTTCAAAGACTATAGAGCTAAGTGAGAATCTGATGAGAACTTCATTTCTACAGTTAAACAGTTGCAGAAAAGATTATGTTGATGGAAAATTTTCAAGCAAAAATACTACAGAATGAAACTGCCTGGAGCTGAGAATTGGATTTATTTGCTTGAACCTTTCCACATTGAAAAATAAATGGATGAAGAGTTAGGTCTTTGACATTAAATACAGCATCTTAATATAAATACATACTGAATATTTTTTTATGTACTCTCAGCTAATTTTCTCAAGTAAACCTATCCAATAAACATCTATTTGAAACGTACTCTGGTTAAATATAAATGGAAAGCAGAGGGAACAGCTGTTTCTGAACTGGGAATATTTCCCTATAATGACATGTGCACTGTTTCTGAGCAAAGAATCACAGCTAACAAAACACAACTAAAAACACCTCTTTTTTAAAATTAAATTTAATCTTTGTTTGATAATGCTCACAGTTATTGAAGTTGTGCTATATTTTGCAGACAGATTAGCAGTGATACCATGAGTGTTAATTAATGGTGATTCTTGATGGTTTCCTTCAAAACAAAAATGAGTCTTCTTGAATGGCTGCAAGTGTAATAGATCATTTTAAAAAGTAAGTAGTTACATCATTAGTTTACTACCAAAGAAGTTGAACTACAGACTTACAATATATGATTTCAGTCAATGTAAAATAGAAATTCACTTAATTCAATTTAAAAATAAGCATTTTAAAGTATTAATCTTAAGTAAATCACAGAAGTATTATTAGAAAGGGAATATCTCTGAATAAAAGACTCCTGAAGTTTTTTGTGGTGATTTTTTAAAATAATTCAGCACTCTTCAGAATCAAAATTACAATTTGCTTTAAAATTAATTAAAAGTAATATTAGCAATAATCCCACTTAAAGTATATATATATATATAGCAACTTTAACAGAAAAAACAAACAAACAAACAAACGTTTTTATAGAATCTACAAATGTCTAAAGTTGGATTTTAGGAACAACCAGTCCAGTCCTGGAAGCTGCACTGTGGCTTTGGTGCTGTAGCAGTTAAGTGATTTAAATGTCTAGTCTATTCTCCACACACCAAAAAAAAAAAAAAAAAAAAGCAGGCAGGAAGTCTCTCAGCTTTGTCAATGTTCTGCTCTCACATCATGTCATTCAATAACAACAGCAACATTAATAATAATAGTAATAATAATAATAATATTTAAAGAAGAAGTAAATTCCTGCTTTCTTCAGTTTGCCATGCAATCTTACTGCACATGGCTTCACACACACCTGTTTTATGTCCAGTAGACTTCATTGTATTTTGTATTTTTTGTATAAGTACAGTTATATAAAATGCAATGCCTGCAGGACTTTAGCCCCCAGACCTTTTCTGTGGTTTACAAAATACTGTAAATAGCGGTACATGAGTACAGTACGAAAGAAAAGAGTGGAGACAGAGAAAAATGCCAGTGTTGAATAAAATGTGGAAAGAAAATTGAGGGGGGGTGAAGGAAAAGAGAATTTAAAAAGTAGAATGTAAAGAAGAAAAATAACACATCAATGCGTCTTAAGAGAACTTGGGGGACGGGGAACCAAGACAATGATGATATATAAAAAGTTCAGAGTCCAGTGTAATTAACAACAATAACAAACTCCATCCTGGAGCTGACACACTAACATTTCGTCCTGGTCAGTTGTGTTCAATCTGTGGTTCAATAAGGGTTAAAAGAGAGAGAGAAGAGCGCAGCCTTCATAATGACACCACCCTCCCTCTTCGTTATTCTCCAGACTACATCCAGAAACCGTCAAGCTCGTGCTCCCGGCATTAGCGCACGTACACACGCGCACTCAGCCTTCGTCTCTCCATCTTTGTGTCCATTCAAACTCACTCAGTCACACGCACACACACACCTGCTGACGGAGGAGAGGAAGAAAAAGGAGAAGAGGAGACAACGGCGGATCACGGGGCGCATTAACGCATCCGGTCTCCCGAAAAAAAAAACGAGAAGAGAGGAGCTACCGTCACTCCGCTCCTTCAAGGTAAGGACTTTTACAGAGATGAAGAGCCTTGCTCGGCTGCTCTCAGGTGGCAAATGTTCAATGCATGCTCGTGTAGAAGTTGTACACTGAGTGTGGATGTGGAGCTCCAGTGGATTAATTGGAGTGAATGAATGGTGAGTTGTTACTGGCTCCTGTTAATTAGGAAACTACACACTGGAGTTTTCAACAGTTGCACAGCTTGCACAGCGAGACAGCTGGTTTGAGAGTTGTTTGATTATTTAAAGGTACTATGGCACGGCAAATGGGTGCTGGAAAGCCTACTGTTGAAAAATTAGAGTCACATTTGAGACATGCGGACGTTTTTTTTTTTTTTTTCGTTATTAAAAAGCTTCATTTATTAAAATTGCTCTTGTACTCTGTACAAAGTTTCACACACTCTCTCACTGATTGCTCATTGTTGGATAAGCAGGCACAATAACCTCATTCGCAACAGGTTCACTAACTGTATCATTAAGCTGTGGCAGGTGTTACAAGTCACTGGGTGTCACTGACACTTTGCCACATCCTACCTGCATTCATATCACGGACATATTTCCCAAATTTTCATACACACCCTGTGGACCAGAACATCCCTGATGTGTGTGATTTCAACATACAGCACCACAACTCTATTTTCACTAAGTTTTCTAACATGTTTCACTTTATTTTTAAAACAGTGTAAAGTTAGGTACATAATATACAGTAATGTGCTTACAGAATTCAGCTTTTAATGATAAATATTACAAGTTTAAAATGTAACCATGTTTGATCAGAAGAACTGACCTATTAAAAAAAAAAAGAGTGTTGCCTGAGGGCACTGCGGCACTAACTGATCCCCACATGGTGAGCTGTTTTCTTTACGCTGTCAGATTGTTTTTCACTGCGTTTTTTAGTTGCTAGTTTGTTTTTAGTTTGTATTTCAGCAATCATTTTATGTCTGAAATAGAAACTTAATTTGCATGGCTGGGGTTCACACTTAAGACCACACTGACCTGGTAGACGGTTGTTAAGTCAGGCTTAACACTGTTAAGGTGTTCAGAAGTGCGTATGAATGCAGGACAGTTATGAAGAGCTCAAAGGGTTTAGTCTAGTCCGTTTAAAACGTCAACCTACATTCCAGCCTGACCCGGGTATGAGTGGACTAGGGTCAGGTCGGGCCAGAGTGATGTCAGTTTCGTCATCAGATGGATGGCTGCGTGCCTGCTTGGTTTTTGAGAGCACCCGTACTCGTCTGCAGATAATTTATATCTACATTATATCATAATCTCATTATAGGTCGCAATTTGGTATAATTGAGGCCTTAAAATATCAGACATTGTTGAATAATGGTAAGTACTGCAGTAGCTTACTTACATATAACTGTACTGCAGATATTATCTAGCTTGTTGCGTTATGGAGATCACCTATTTTACTTGGTATTTCTATAGATAAATGCAGCACCAAATACATAGAGACTGATCAAGCTACTCAGCTACTCAGATCAGTCAGTGCAGATTTTTATTCACCTTGAAATACAGATTTTGAACAGAAGACTACATCATGACATATGTAAAGCTGGAAAGCTCACAATGCACTAAAGCATCCATGCTCATTGTGGAGCTTCATGTGATATACTGTAGGAAGTGAAATGATGAGAGAATAATTAAGTATTGCTTCTCTCTGGGTATAATTGATTTCTGGCAATTGTGGTTGTACCATAAATATTCAACCCTAACATGTAACTACTACTACACCTTTTCAGCCTTTTACATTGGCATTTGTTAATTTGGACTGAATGGTAAATGACTTACTTCGTGTATTTAATGTAGTCACCTGGTCATTAATATTGTATTAATTGTCAATACATTCGTATTTTGCGGGAATTTAATTTAACCTCTTGGCTTGTGTGAATGTAGCAAAAGAATAATTAAAGCGATAATAACATTTTTTTTAGAAAGACAAAAAAGAGGAAAAAACTACAACAAAAGTGGGTTTCTGTGAAGTAGCTAAATATTTTCTCATAAGTAATTTAAGGAGATCTGTTTTTAGATCCCTCCAATTTCAGACTTCTATGAAATAAGTAAAGAGTCTATGGTCACAGACAAAAGTAAGAAAAACTTCCCCTTTCTTTTCTTTAATGACCACAACACTGCACTGCTGTAGGGAAGGAAAGAAAGCGCTGGTGATGACAGTGCAGTAAAGTGAGCAGCTGTCACAATGACAGATTTGAAATTAGCATTATAAACAATGTAAATTGCGCAGCAGCAACACCTAAATTGAAAGAAACTTGAATTGAATTAATTTAAATGAATTCAGATTTTCATATTAGGAAAGATTATTCAAGTGATCTCAACCTGATTGTGGACTGACACAAACCCAGCAGCCTCATGAGGCACAATATGTTTACAAGGTGATTAGATCCCACATTAAAAAGTACTGGAATTAATATTAAAGAGTGTTTCGTATTTACTGGTTTCTCTGGGATCCCCGTGGATCATCCCCCCAAACCGAGTTATGCCAGTAAAAATTATTTAAGCTATCATTTGAGCGTTTGCCTTTCATTAAACTCTACTGCCTACAACAGATTTTAATGACAAGTTACAGGTTTAGAATTTGAATGGTTGAATGCATCTTTAAAGTAATAAACTGCATTAAAAAAGGTTTGTGTTATTTAGCTGAAAATTTCACTGTGTAGCATTTGAAGGACAGTGAAATGCTTTAGTATGTTAATGCATTTAAAAAAAGCACTTAATTTGTGATAATAGTATTTCTGTGGAATGTCTACCTTTTCTAATATGTCAGGTGACAGGTCTTTAAAAATGTTTTTTCTTCGTTCCAGACAGTCCGTTGTGTTTCATGCAGGTGTATGTGAATTTAAATTTAAAACTAATTTGTATTACTGTGCAACAGGTGTTTATTGTCTTTTTCTAAATGCCTAAAACAAAGCAGTGTATTTGATGTTCAAGTGTGATTGGTAAGCGAGGAGGTCCTCATCAGAGCCATAGCTTTTGTTCTATTCGTGTACAAAAAGTTGTCACTGTTTTGCTGATGTCTTTGAGAAACATTCTCTTTATCAGTGATTGTTATAATGTAATTTGAATATCCCCATGCATCCTGAAAAAAGACCAACTATAACATATCGCTATCAGAAGTAGTGGTGCTGTTAAATATTTGCATCCAGCTACTTAATTCTGTATATTTAGACCATATAAAAATATATATCATAAAAATATGACCAGAACAAAATTACAAAATGTAGCCATTTCATCTTGTTCAAAGCTTTGTGTTATACTGATTGCTCTCATTTGTTCAGATTCGGCACAATATCTTAACTCTATCAACATCTTAGGTGCTTTCCATTGTACTTTTTGCTCTTTCTTGGTTGTTTGAGCTGACTGTAGGGAATTAACAGGCATTTCCCTTGAACAGTGGTACAAAGGATTTGGCTTTTTTTTTTTTTTTTTTTTGCTACATTTGGCAAAAAATAAAATAAAATAAATTAAATCACAGCAAAGTTGATGAAGAGGCAGTGCCTGTCCATCAAGTGGTTCAAAAACAGTTTTTTTGTAATTGTAAAGCAGTGTACATTCATTAAAGGAAAAGACTAAAAAAATCAAGATATTTATTAATAGCTCATTATCATATACAGTACTTGCCCAAAATAACCCACACAAAAGAAACCTCACAACTTATTGCGCTTTGTGTGTTCAGGTTATACATGTCAACTTTGTATAAATAGTTGGCCTCGACATTATATGACTTAAGATAACCATAACTAAGGCTAGTCAGTGACACAAGACTGGTTCCTCTACTCAGATGCCCTTAAATACACCTTTAAAAGATGTTTATCAAAATAAAACACTATTTGTGGGCAGGCTGGTGATCTTCATGTGTTCTTTTACTTTGACATGCCGCAAACGGTCGCAGCAGACGGCCCCGCCCCTCCCTGAGCCTGGTTCTACTGGAGGTTGATTCCTGTTAAAAGGGAGTTTTTTTCTTCCCACTGTGGCCAAAGTGCTTGCTCATAGGAGGTCATATGATTGTGGGATCTACCTTACAATCTAAAGCACCTTGAGGCCACTGTTATTGTGCTTGGGTGCTGTATAAATAAAATTGAATTGAATATTTACATTGATTCTAGTTATGTATTATTTTGTGACTAGTTCATTGTAAGGGATAACCAAACATTTCAGCCTTCTGTGCCATTTAGGCTGTTGACTCTTTGGCAATGGAAAGTAGTTTGTCACATAATATTTACCATTTCCATTAAAATGCTCAGGGCTCTTGAATCGGCCGTTTTGGGAAAGCAATATGGTTTGTAAGCTTCTTAGTTTGCCACTGATTGCTGAAGGGGTTTCTAAAGTCATACTTCAGACACCTGAAGGTCTCTTGGGCAGCTTTTTTTTCTATCTTGTGTTCCCTAACACTTTTCATGTTCCAGAGGAAAAGCTGCTTTTTCTTTTCTTTTTTTTACCACTCAATTACTGTGTGATTTTGAGTTTGCACCAGGTGTGAATGGTTTCTGTTAGAGGAAATGTTCTGTGCAAGGGGCAAATGCCCAGTGCTCAAGGTCAAACAAGTGTGTTAGGAAAGAAAAATCGTTTTCTTGACAAATTACTTTTCTTACCAATAAATGCATGATTTGTGTGTGACAAAATTACTTTTTTTTTACACAGTGCTTTAAAACAGATTAAAAGAATTGAACAAATTAAAAATAATTCTCAAATGTTCCATTCTACAGCTTTACCCACAAGGATGTTGGCATCCAGCACACATCTATGATGCAAATGACATATTTAAATGAATGAGAGATGACTGCTCTGATTTGTGAATACTGATAAAGTTATTAATATAAATGCAAAGCGTTATCCTATTCATTTCCTGTTGTAGAAGAGACTGGGGCTATGAATCTTGGAGTCATAAGGACTTGACATCACATAGGGAGGCTGACAGAAAGAGAAATTCAGCCTCCATAATGTCAAACATAGGAGTGCTACTGTAATACAAGCCTATATATACAATGCATCAAACTTTATGTAACACAGTATTGAAGCAGAAAATGTAGATACTACATCTGTATCTGCAAGATGGGAAACATGTGCACATGGTTATCCTTTTTCTTTTTTTCACCTCATTTATTTCTGAAGGTGTGATGATATGATTTCAAGTTCCTTCTTGCTGCGTTATCTTGAAAATATGAAAAAAATAAAAACATTTTAAAACCATGTTACTATTTCACATTAAACAGACCTTATAAATCACAGATCATGGACAGGTTTGTGCTGTAAGTAAGATCCTTTTAATAATACAAAAGAAATAAATGTATATCTTTAACTCTGGTGACAATATTTACTGGCTATACAGGGACATACTGTACTCTGCATATGCATAAACTGGCCACACATGAATATGGTGGGCAGCAGAAATGTGATTTGTGGCAATTTCAACTCAATGTGTTATGGACATTTCTCTGGATTACTTTACATTGAACATACTGCATAAATACAACATTGTAAAACGAATTATTAAAAATGCCCAGTCAGAGAAGTTTATTTTTCATGTCATAGCCATCTACTGATATCGACCATATGGCTCTTTCTTCAAAAAAACTTTGACTTAGATTGTTAGCTATAGAAGATTTTCTCAGTATTATGTTAGGGTCTTTACCTTATAATGTAAAATGCATTGAGGCCACTATTTTTGATTTGGAACCATATAAATAAAACCAAATTAAATTTCACATTCTGATAGCTTTCCTTTGTAAACCTCTTAACCTCTTTCAACTTGAAGTTAATTTTCAAGAGGTGACAATAGTTGTAATGCAAATGGCACATGGCAGCTGAACAATAAGCACTAAAAGAGGAAAAGCAAAAATCCCTCATTTGAAAATTCCGGAAAATACAAAGAAGATGATTGTTTTTATATTTGTGTTCTCTAAATACTTTGTGTGAACAATACCATTTATGTGTGCCACAATTACAGTGATAGGACAAAGAGGTTATTAGGGTTGGGTTTTAGAAGTCATCGGCCTTCTGTTCAGGATCTGAGAACAGTTTGAATGGTCACCTAATGTGTGACAAAATAATCCACTGTGATGTTCATAATAGTCTGGGCTGTCTTATTTGTCTGTAAAAGTTTTTCTTTAGCCCTAAAATTACTGCAGTAGATTTATCAGAGATGTGCAGAGCACAGGAGTGTTTGAAGAAAGAAATACACCCGGTTAACAGCAGACAATTTACTGCATTTTAAATTATGCAGTCCATGTATTATTAGTAAAACTAGTGTTCAGAAAGATCAGAAAGTTTCCCATAAATTCTGTGTAGTTTATTCCCTACATTCAGGTTGAGGGGTCATATGATGATGCTTTGATTGCACAATCCCAAGTAACAATACAGAAAATAGTTGAAAAAATATCTTATTCTGTGGGGGCAGGGAGTGCTAATTTATTACCTCATTTTAGGTTTGACAGCATTTTTTTTTAGTAGGTAAAGGCGAATGTTTTTAAACATGAATTGAGCTGCGGTTTGGGGAAGGCCTCGGAGTGGACGTCAATAAGGTGGTCGAGGATTCCATAAAATGGACCGGATGAGCTCGGAAAATTAGGAAGGAATGCTGAGAGAAGAGATCAAAGGAAATGTCAGACAACAAAAGACCTTGATAGATGAATGAGGGAAACCCTCGATCAGGTAGCGATGTGGCTTGACTGAACTGAAGCTCTGACAGTGCCACATGACAGGATTTTGAGACTTGAGGTAATGACTCATAAACGCTTATCTTGGAGTAGAAGATGGAGAGGGGGTGGTTGGCTGGATAATTTACTTTGGGTAAGGTAGCAATAACTACTGTGCCCAGTTACCTAACAGACCTTTTCGACGTGTATAGCCCAAGAGAGCACTTAGATCCTCTTACCAACTGCTCTAAGTGCAACCAAGGGCCCAACAAAAGACTAGAGGGGACCGAGCTTTTGAAATTGCCACGCCTAAACTCTGGAATAATCTTCCAATCGATGTCCGCATGTCAGAATCCATTGCATTGTTTAAATTGCGCTTAAAAACTCACCTGTTCCATTTAGCCTTTAGCAAATCAGTTCGAACTTCCTCCTGGTCTATATTTGTGCTATGTAACTGTAACTGTAACTGTAACTATAACTGTTTTATAACTGCTTTTGTTGCCATTTGTTGTAATCCGCTTTGCTGCCTTGTGTGAAGCACTTTGTTGGACAGTGTCCTTTTTAAATGTGCTATAGAAATAAATTGATTGTGCTGATTTCTGAAATGAACAGAGGTGACAATCAGCAGTTTTGGGAGGATTTGTTAAATTGAAAGACTGATTAGAGGAGAACCACCTTCCATAAAGACAACCCTAACAGAGAGCCAAGTAGAATTCCACCAAGCGGCACAGCTGAACCTCATAGAAGATGATATTGACATTTGAGATGTTGTCAGAACTGTGAGTCGGCTTAGAGAGCTGTCTCAAATGTCTGTGTCAAGGATAGAGGGTTTAGATAATGCTAGTGAAAGTACATGAGAAGTGAAGGGATGCCTTGAGGAATTATGCGCATGGTGGAGTTCAGAGAGATAGAGGACGGAACCTAGCATCCTGGTGTCATGAAGGTTTGCTGGTGGTGTGCGAAGGCAGGATAGATGGCAGAGAAACTGGCATCCTGGTGCTAGAAGGGTTTGCTGATGTATTTTGCAGAGGAGGGAACAAAGTGGTGAAACTGGCATAAGGAATGTTTACTGCTGTGTTGGCAAATGACTGATATGGAGAAGATGACTGGAAACATGGTGCCAGGAATGTGCACTGTTATATTTTGTGAAAGACAGATAGATGCAGGGAAAAAGCTTGCTGCTACATTTGTGGAAAAGGGATAGAGGGAAGAGAAACTACCCGAAAATGTTGCTACTACAAATTGCAAAAGAGGGATAGAAGAGCAACAAACTAGCAAGCTGGTGCTGACAAGTTGTTTTTTGTTGTTGTTGTTGTTGTTGTTGTTGTTTTGTCGGGCTTTTTGGGGGGAGAAAATAATAAATGGCAGAAGCTGTGTATCCAGTGCTGTAAAAATGAGCGGCTGTATTTTGCGAAGGAAGATTAGGAAAGAGAGAACCTGGCATCCCGGTCCAAGAAGGCTTTCTGCTGCATTTACAAATGAGGGATATTTCAATTCAATTAAATTCAATTAAATTCAGTTAGGGCTGCTCGATTATGGCAAAAATGATAATCACGATTATTTTCACTGAAATTGAGATCTCGATTATTTTGACGATATCTATTTAATAATAACAATGTGTTGAATTATGACTTTAAAAAATAATATAAAATAGTGTGCAAATACTGATAACAGTGCAAATGTTTGCAATATAAGAAATAAATGAAAAATGTAAACATCTATGTTTAGTGAACTTTGCAGTGTTGCTCTGTGGTGCAGCTATGACACTGTAGCAAAGTTTACACACTATGTCTACTTGATCCACGTCTGACTCCGCGAACCCATAATGTTTCCACACCACTGAAGTTTTTTTTTTTTTTACCTCTCTTTTCAACCAACGGCAGTCACTCTCCTCTCCAAATAACTTCTGCTTAGCTTTCCGAGCTTCCCTCTGGTCCTCTTAATTGTTGTGATGTGTGTTCGAAATGCAGAGAGGTGCGCTCGATTTGCCACACGGAGCAGCGCGAGAGTAAAGCACGAGGGAGGTGCTAATAATCGGCTCAGTCATTTTTAATTATCATTGAAAGCCCAGATCGTAATCGAGATTAAAATTCGATTAATTGAGCAGCCCTAAATTCAGTTTTATTTATGCAGCACCAAATCACAACAACAGTCACCTCAAGGCGACTGTAAGGTAGACCCTACAATAATACATACAGAGAAAACTCCAACAATCATATGACCCCCTATGAGCAAGCACTTTGGTGACAGTGGCTCGGAGACAGAGAATCTGGCATCTTAGTGTTTAAAGGAAATGCTGCTGCTTCGCATATGAAGACTAGATGCGGAGAAACTGGCATCCCAGTGGTAGTAAAACTTGCTTCTGCTATTTGCGAATGAGAACCTGGCATCCCGGTGTCAAGAAGTTTGCAACTGCATATTGCAAAGGAAGGCTAGCAGAGCATTTCTTTCTTTTTTTTTGCAAACAATAGATGGCACATAACTGACATCCTGAAGGCAGAAGGTTCCTCTGCTGCTTTTTGCAATGATAGATGCAGAAAAGCTTGTTGGGAATGAGGGATAGAGAAAGAATCTGGCATCCCAGTGCTGGAAAGGTTCACTGCTGCTTTGCATATGAAGGATTGATGTGGAAAAACAAGCATCCCAGTGGTAGAAATATTTGCTGCTGCATTTGCGAAAGACGGATAGAGTCAAGACAATCTGGCATCCTGGAGCCAAAATCTTGCTGCTGCATTTGCAAAGGAGGGATGGAGAAAGAGAATCTGGCATCCTGGTGCCAAAAGCTTGTTTGTTTGTGTCTGCGTGTGCCTAGTAGTCTATGTTTATTTGTCAGGTCAGGTCTTAGACTCCAACTCTCTCAGAACATCTCAGGCCCCCCCCAGACGGGGCGCCTATCTCCCCTCATTACATTCCCTGTGGGTCGCCAATGCTCCCAACCGTCGGTGCGTTGGTGGTTCTCTCTGCCCAGGGCTGGGTGCTCTGGTGTGTGGGCTCACTCCTGGTGGCAACTTGGCGGGGTCTGGCACCCATGATTCGGTTGCGTCCCTTCCGGGGTGTGTTGGGCCCTCGGATCTTGGGTCTCTGGGCCCGGTGTTGGTCTGCTCCGGCGTAGCCGGTTGCTGGCGGAGCCTGTGGCCATGTTGCCGCAGCCCCCTGTAGCTTCTGCATCTTGGCTGCTGGGTGACCACCCTGTCTGGGGTACTGTTACTGGTACTTATGATTATGTTAGTTGTTGCTGTGGTTTCCCTACTGTATTGTTCTCTTTTTTTTCCAGCAGGTGATCAAGTGGATTTTTAGTGTCTTTTCTCACCCTTCCCCTCTGTTTTTCTTTCCCTCTCCTTTTGTTGAGCCTCTTCCCAACTTCTCTTTTCTTCATCTTTCTTTTTCCTATCCCCTGAGCCTGTCTGACTGCCATAACTTAAAAGTAAAAAAAATAATAAATAAATAATTAAGATTGAATAAACTATGACAATCAAGTGGACCAGTATGGCAAAAACCGTAATGATCCACTTGGGAAAATAAATCTGTTGGGTGTTTTTCTTGACGTTGCTACAGTGCCAGAGAGGACAAGCAAAGAAAAAAAAAAAAAAAAAAGCTTGTTGCTGCATTTTATGAAGTAGGGATAGATTGAAGGGAAACTGGCAACTTGTTGGTAGAACTTGTTTGCTAGAGATAGAGAAAGAGAACCTGGCATCCCGGTGCCATAAAAACATACTGCTGCATTTTGCGAAAGAGGGATAGAGGGAAGAATATTGTTGTAGGGTCTACCTTATAATATAAAGGTGACTGTTGTCATTTGGCACTATATAAATAAAACTGAATTGAATTGAATCGACCTGGCATCCCTTAGGCCCCATCCTCAATTCAGAGATGGTCTGACACAAGGGATAACTAAGGGTTTCTGCTTAGGCATCAGTTGTCCTTCTGCTATCCTGGATTGCATGGAACTTTCTTGGATTAACTGAAGGCTTTTCAGAGAGGTTTTAAGACATCCTGATAATAATGAATTACAGTAGTCCAGCCTGGAAGTAATAAATGCATGAACTAGTTTTTCAGCATCACTCTGAGACAGGATTTTTCTAATTTTAGAGAGTCTTACATATTTGTTTAATATGTACATTGAAGGACATATTCTTGGTCAAAAATGACTCCAAGGTTCCTCACAGTGTTACTGGAGGCCAAGTTAAGGCCATCCAGAGTAAGAATCTGGTTAGATACCATATTTCTAAGATTTTCAGGCTCAGTTTGATCTGAATTAAGAAGCAGAAAGTTAGCGGCCATTGAGGTCTTTATGTCTTTAAGACATTCCTGCAGTTTAACTAATTGGTGTGTGTTATCTGGCTTCATGGACAGATAGAGCTGGGTGTCATCTGCATAGCAGTGAAAATGTATGCTATGTCTTCTGATGATACTGCCTAAGGGAAGCATGTATAATGTAAACAGAATTGGTCCTAGCACTGAACCCTATGGAACACCATAGTTGACCTTAGTGTGTGAAGAGGACTCTCCATTTACATTAAAAAATTGGAGTCTATTAGATAGATATGATACAAACCACTGCAGCACAGTACCTGTAATACCTACAGCGTGTTCTAATCGCTGCACTAAGGTCTAGCAGGACAAGCACAGAGATGAGTCCACTGTCAGAGGCCATAAGAAGATCATTTGTAACCTTCACTAAAGCTGTTTCTGTGCTGTGATGAGCTCTGAAACCTGACTGAAACTCTTCAAATAAGCCATTCCTCTGCAGATGATCTGTTAGCTGTTTGACAACTACTCTTTTAAGGATGTTTGATATGAAAGAAATGTTGTAGACTGGCCTATAATTAGCTAAGACAGCTGGGTCTAGAGATGCTTTTTGAGTAAAGGTTTAACTACAGCCAGCTTGAAGGCCTGTGGTACATAGCCGATTATTAGAGATAGGTTGTTCATATTTAAGATTGAAGAATTAATTAATGGCAGGACTTCTTTGAGCAGTTTTGTAGGAATGGGGTCTAAAAGACATGTTGATGGTTTGGAGGAAGTAATTATTGAAGTTAACTCAGAAAGATCAATTGGAGAAAAAGAGTCTAACTTAACATCAATGGTACTAAAAGTAGCTGTAGATAATATTACATCTGTGGGATGATTATTAGTAATTTTTTCTCTACTGATTAAAATGTTATTTGTGAAGAAGTTCATGAAGTCATTATTAGTTAATGTTAAAGGGATGGTTGGCTCAACAGTACTCTGACTTTTCGTCAGCCTGGCTACAGTGCTGAAGAGAAACCTAGGGTTGTTCTTATTTTCTTCAATCAGTGATGAATAGTAAGATGTTCTGGCTTTGCGGAGGGATTTCTTATAAAGCAACAAACTATTTCTCAAGGCTAAATGATGATCTTCTAAATTTGTGACATTTCCTCTCGAGCTTACGAATTGGAGAGGCTTACCATCTGTTTTAGGCTATGTGTTTGAGAATTATACCACGGAGTCTAATACTTCTGAATTGAGGCCTTGGTTTTCACCTGAGCTACAGTATCCAGAGTCGTACGTAGTGAGGAGTAGTGATGGTAAATTTGATTCTTTTTACTGAACCGAGTTTTAATGAGTCACTCATCAAAGTGAATCGGCTTTTTTGAGTCATTTGATTCACTGAGTCAGTAGACCAGAGAGTGCAAAAAATGTACATTTTCACTCAAACTTAATTTGTTTCTCTTTTCATGTAAATCCTACTGCTA
Organism: Simochromis diagramma; assembly: GCF_900408965.1. Taxonomy (NCBI): domain Eukaryota; kingdom Metazoa; phylum Chordata; class Actinopteri; order Cichliformes; family Cichlidae; genus Simochromis; species Simochromis diagramma. The sequence continues at coordinate 1,146,315 of NW_024387304.1, read as the reverse complement.
AGATGAATGATTCTAAAAAAAAAAACAACTATTTTATAGAGCAAAAACTTTTTTAAAATTAAGCAATTTCCTATCAAAATTGCTTAATAAACATTTATTTTGTTTATTTTTTATTTTATTAGTATTTTCCTTAAATGTGTTAAATATATATTTTCTTCGAACACCTTGTTCGAACATAAGAGTGTCCATAAGTGCACGTGGCACCAGGACGCTCTAGGCCGTAGGTCGATGATCGATTTTGTAATCGTATCACCAGACCTGCGACCATATGTTCTGGACACTCGGGTAAAGAGAGGGGCTGAGCTGTCAACTGATCACCACCTGGTGGTGAGTTGGATCAGGTGGCGGGGGAGGACGCTGGACAGACCTGGTGCACCTAAACGCGTAGTAAGGGTGTGCTGGGAACGTCTAGCAGAGGCCCCAGTCCGCGAGATCTTCAACGCACACCTCCGGCGGAGCTTCAACAGCATTCCGAGGGAGACTGGGGACATTGAGTCCGAATGGACCATGTTCAGCGTCTCCATTGCCGAAGCTGCTGCATTGAGCTGCGGCCGCAAGGTGGTTGGTGCCTGCCGTGGTGGTAATCCCCGAACCAAATGGTGGACACCAGAGGTGAAGGGAGCCACCAGGCTGAAGAAGGAGTCCTATCGGGCTTGGTTAGCCTGTGGGACTCCGGAGGCAGCCGACAGGTATCAACAGGCCAAGCGGAATGCGGCTCGGGAAGTGGCTGAAGCAAAAACTTGGGTGTGGGAGGAGTTCGGAGAGAGGCCATGGAAAAAGACTTTCGGACTGCCTCAAAGAGATTCTGGCAAACCGTCAGGCGTCTCAGGAGGGGAAAGCGGTGCTCTACCTGCACTGTGTATAGTGCTGGCGGAGCGCTGCTGACGTCGACTGAGAAAATTGTCAGGCGGTGGAAGGAATACTTTGAGGACCTCCTTAATCCCACTGACACATCTTCGGAGGAGGAAGCAGAGTCTGGGGATGAGGGGAATGACCCGCCAATTTCCGGGGGCGAGGTCACTGAGGCAGTTAAACAACTCCTTGGTGGCAGAGCCCCTGGTGTTGATGAGGTCAGCCCCGAGTTCCTGAAGGCTCTGGATGATGTAGGGCTGTCCTGGTTGATACGCCTCTGCAATGTTGCGTGGAGATCAGGGGCAGTACCCCTGGACTGGCAGACCGGGGTGGTGATCCCCATCTTTAAGAAGGGGGACCGGAGGGTGTGTTCCAACTACAGGGGGATCACACTCCTCAGCCTCGCTGGGAAAGTCTATGCCAGGGTGCTGGAAAGGAGAGTTCGTCCGCTAGTCGAACCTCGGATACAGGAGGAACAATGCGGTTTTCGTCCTGGTCGCGGAACACTGGACCGGCTCTTTATCCTCTCGAGGATACTTGAGGGTGCATGGGAGTTTGCCCAACCAGTCTACATGTGTTTTATGGACTTGGAGAAGGCATTCGACCGTGTCCCTCGGGGTGTCCTGTGGGAGGTGTTGCGGGAGTATGGGGTGTCTGGCCCATTGCTACGGGCCATTCGATCCCTATACAACCGTTGCAAGAGCTTGGTTCGCATTGCCGGCAATAAGTCGGACTCGGTGGGTGATGGGCTCCGCCAGGGCTGCCCTTTGTCTCCGGTTCTGTTCATAATTTTTATGGACAGGATTTCTAGGCGCAGCCAAGTGGCGGAGGGCTTTCGCTTTGGTGGCCTCAAAATCTCATCTCTGATTTTTGCGGATGATGTGGTTCTGTTGGCTTCATCGGGTGAGGGCCTCCAGCTCGCACTGGAACGGTTCGCAGCCGAGTGTGAAGCAGCGGGAATGAGGATCAGCACCTCCAAATCTGAGGCCATGGTTCTCAGCCGGAAAAGGGTGGCGTGCCCACTCCGGGTCGGGGATGAGTTCCTGCCCCAAGTGGAGGAGTTCAAGTATCTCGGGGTCTTGTTCGCGAGTGATGGGAGAAGGGAGCCGGAGATCGACAGACGGATTGGGGCTGCAGCTGCAGTAATGCAGACGCTGCACCGGTCCGTTGTGGTGAAGACGGAGCTGAGTGTAAAAGCGAAGCTCTCAATTTACCGATCGATCTACGTCCCTATCCTCACCTATGGCCACGAACTGTGGATAGTGACCGAAAGAACGAGATCGCGGATACAAGCGGCAGAAATGAGCTTCCCCCGAAGGGTGGCTGGCCTCTCCCTTAGAGATAGGTGGAGAAGTTCGGCCATCCGGGATGTTAAACTTAATTGTTACACCTGGTAGCAGCAACACTGATCATTTTATTAAACATTAAAGAATTTAGACAGTTTGGAACTCTCAATGATGCCGCAATGTTGCATTGTGCAACTTGTTTACTTGTTTTAAACAGTTATCATTACCATGGTATTAAATTCCTGTTTATTTTGCAAAAACTGCCGCAGGTGCTTTCTTGGTTATCATCACTATTGTTTAAGTGTTATTAACATGGTTATTAATGTGTTATTAAATAGAAACAGGCAGTTTTGCATTTTTCAGTGCTGTTTTGTGCTTATTACACAGAAACATATGTTTCCATTTAATGATTCAGAGCAGTAAATATTATGTTTAAATATATACGGTGGCCCCTAGAGACAAAGCACGTACAAACTCGAAAAAGCATGTAAAAATTCCAAAGCACATACAAACTCCAAAGCATGTACAAATAAATTAAAAATTTCGGAATTTGTGCGTTCTATGGAGTTTTTACGTGTTTTGGAGTTTTTATGTGTTTCTGAGTTTTTACGTGCTTCGGGGTTTGTACATGCTTTCGGAGTTTGTACATGCTATGGAGTTTTTACGTGTTTTGGAATTTTTATGGATTGAAAATACCCCCCACACCCCACCCCACCCCTAACCGAAGAATTTTGTCTGGGCTCTTATCTCACTTTTTTATTTCAAACAATCAACAGAAAATTTCACAGACATAGTTCTGTATAATGTTTTTAAGGCTGTGGTGTTAATTTTTAAGTAACATGAGCCCAGCGGCAGCAGCAACGCTAGGCTAACACTAACTAGCTAGCAAGATTATAAACCCGGTGCTAAACTAAGAGAAGCCACAAAATCAGTTTGAATAAGAGTAAACATTTACTCACCAAGTCAGTGTATCAGGTAAAGATCCACAGCAATGACAATAATCTCTTGAGCTGACGCTTCTCTAGGTTTGCTCAACATATTCCATAACAAATGCACCATGTACATGCGGACTGATCCGAGAGGGAGGAGGACGGTAGTGACGGGGCACTTTCAAAACACATCTTTCATCCTTCCGCCCTGAGAAGCAACATTTCCAGCTTACTTAGGTTTTCTAAGTTAAGACAACTCAAATAAATTGAGTTTATCAGCGTTTTTGCATAAAAAGTACTGGTAACTTGTTTAAATCGAGTTCTAATAACAAATTGATAAAAATTGAGTTCAGCCTATTTAATATTTTTAATTAAACACAATATTACATTTTACAGTGTAGAGTGCTCTCTGTGTTCCTGGAATGGATGTGTTTATCTTATCCACAGTGGTAGTAAAACATAGACTAATATAGCTGTTTATTGGCAGCCATGTCAAGGAGGTTGGTGGTGAGTAGGGTGGGGAGTCGAACCTGTGACTCCACCACAAACCAACCAGTGTTTCGGTCTTTATTATAAATTACTCATTACTTTGCTCAAAAGTAATGCAGTATGTTACTTTATTATTTGCTGTGTTAATTTGTTACACTACTCAAGACACTACTTTCCCATTCCTCTGTAAAATGAGCTTAAACACGTTGTGATATAATTACCAATTAACATTATAAACCAACACCAATCCCTATCCTAAAGAGGACACACATACAAACTTTCATTTAGTGTTCACATATGAATACAAAGCTGACAATAAAATGCAAATTTGAAAACCACACTAAAGAGACTTCAAAGTGATTCCCACAGGGATTCTACAAATGTAAAGGTTTAAATAAAGGCTGCAAGCCTGACTGCTCCTGGCTGCTGGCTGATGATGCCATACACTCAGCTTTAACATCCCTATTGGTTCAAAAGTAAACATAATGTCCTTATCTTCGCTGTACACTGTTTTACCTATTTGCTACTTCAGCACATGAACTGAAATCAGCTGACTGCAGTGCAAGTGCACAGGATGTTTTTATTTCTGTCTGCTCAGCGTGCAGATAAGTGAAGAACCTTTGTAACACAAGTAATGATATGTAATTAATGAATTTGGCACAGTAGTGTGTTACATCACTGTGTTACAGAAAAATATAATGTGATTACAATAATGCTGGAATCAACCAGACTCTTCTAGAATACACACAACTGGACTTTTAATATAGGAATAGCAATATTTAAAAATCCAGCTCTGAAAACGTTAGGAAGCTGTGTAAAACGTAAAAAGAAAAAAGCAATGATTTGCAAATCTCATAAACCCATAGTTTATTCACAATAAAAAAATGTAACATATTTGAACTGACAAAATGTGAAATTTGTGAAAAATATTAGCTCATGTTGAATTTGATGGGAGTAACACTTCTCAGAAAATGTTACAGCAATGTTTTCCACAGTGCAGCATCCCTTCTCTTTTAAATAACAGTCCATGAAAATCTGAGAAAAATCAGTTGCTGAAGTTTTGTTAGAGGAATGTTGTCCCATTTTTGTTTGACAGATGATTCTAGCTCAACACTCCTGGGTCTCCATTGTCATATTTTGCGCTTTTAATGTGCCAAATGTTTTCAGTTGGTAAAAGGCCTTTGTGCAGGCTAGCTAGTTCAGCAACCAGGCTCACAGTTCAACCCAAGCCTCAAAGACTCATCTGCAGAGAATCCTTCATGTCAACAACCCAATTAGTTAACAAATCTCTGGGTGTTTTACAAGTAGATATAGTTGAAAGAGTGAGGGATTTGCAAGCCTCGGGATTCGTTCTTCAAAAAACAAAATTTTGTTTGAACAAAATAACAGAGTGAAAGAAAGACGAGTCAGTATACTGGAAGGTTATATTCAGGAAACGAGAGAGAGAGGGTAGCAGGTGAATGAAACAGAGAGAGATCCTGGCAGGCATGTCTTATTCATTGTCAGGTCATCAGCACGGAGATCCCCACTGTTAAATTATAAAGAAAACAGTGATGAAGCAGGATATGATCGACATGCACAGAATGCAATGATTATCTAGCATAAATTTCAATCAAAAGAAGTGAATTTTAAGCAAATATATCTGCCACTGGTAGTTATGATGGCCAGTTTGTTTCTCCTTTAAGAATCCACATTTTCCACATGTGCGTTCTCCTTGGTTAAGCAGTGTAGCCTTCCTAGCTGAATGCACAGAGGACAAAAAGAATCTTCTTCTTCTTGAATGTGCGCCATGTAAACTCTTAGAAAGCTCATGTCCAGTGAGACCATGGTCATTTCACTACGAACTTGATTTTTTCTTTTTCTTATAATGTAAGCATGTGTTGCTTTAAAAACATGACATAATGTCAGAGGTTTTAAAGACCAAAATTAAATAGCATACTTTAAAAAAAAAAGTTTTACTAGGGTTAAATAATTTTCTAAAAACATATTCTATCAGATGATTGATTTGACGCTTTATGGTAAACTTTGAAAAGAACTGAAACAATGCAACATTTCTGATCATTTATTGATGTTCATTGATTTAATTCTACTACATGAAATTACTATTTTATATATATATATATATAAGGGGTGCAACGATACTCGTATCGATATTGAACCGTTCGATACAGTGCTTTCGGTTCGGTACGCATATGTATCGAACAATACAAAATTTTTAATTTATTTTATCAACTTTCCTTCTGACGATGCTGTCTGTGTTAAGCGCTCAGTGGATCTGCGCTTGACAGTGCAGCCTAGGCGGAGTAGTCGAACGCAGATTCACTGAGCGCAGGGCAAGTATGTTGGATGTGCCACGCAATGCTCAATTACATGGGTGGGAACTATTGTGTTAGCGCAGTTAGCTCGTTAACGTGTTGGCCGTCCAGCCCCACGCACGGGGCGATCAGGGGTAGCTCGTTAACGGAGATTTGCCGTGTTTGGGCGTTAACGTAATTTCAACGAGATTAACGCTGACAGCACTAGTGGGAACAAAACGAATATGACTGCACATTTACACCGACATCATCCTAGTGCAAAGACAAGTGGAAGCAGACAAAAACAACAAGCACGCATGCTACAAACTTTACCCGAGTCATTTAGACAGCCGTTAGCACATGATTCTCCTTATGGGGACCTGATATGTTTAATATGCTGCTGAGAATATAGCCCAGAAGAAGCGTATAGTATAGCTTCTATTTTGGAAAGAGCCATTTCTCTGTAATAAACTCTCTTTTCCAAAGATGAGTGATTCCTCAATCAGATACAGGGCTCGCAATATCGCTAGCCCGACGTCCCGGGGCTAGCGATTTTTCCAGTCGGGCTACCAAAACCTATCTCTGCCCTGCCCGTCGGCCTATCGTAGGAAGGAAAAATATATGTCAATGCTTTTGCATTCTTTCGGAAATGTAGCTGGGTAATTATGTCATTGGCATCGGTGAGCCACTGTCAATATGTGACATATTGAAATCGCACTTGAACTTGCGCTTGTTTTTTTGCTTTCACTTTGCAATCGTGCGAACTGTGTATAGAGAGCGACAGCACTGATTGGTGAGTGACGATAATTTGCGCACCAATTCCTCTGACATCGTCTTATCAATCGTTAGCTTACTATGCAAACATGACAAGTGAAATCTCCCACAGCAAGCTTAAACATGTGAGAGGTTGATCGCGCAGAGAATCGCTGAGCGTTATGTGAGTGCGTGTGTAAAAGCAGCAGGATATATATTTTAGTTCTGCTGAGCCAAATAAGACAGGTCAGGGTGAAGAAGTGACAGCCAATGAAAGGCTTACCACAAAACGGAAAAGTTATGACAAATCAGACTATAAGGCAAAAAGAAAGTGCAGCTTTATGGTTTCATGGACAAAAGAATTTCTGTGGCTGCAATATGACGAGCTAAATAACCAGGGCTGCACATAAGTGGTCCGCAGGTGCGCATTCGCTGTCAAAATAAAAAATGCGCACAAGATAAGAAGTTGCAGCGCGTGTTTGCATACATAAGATTTTCTGGAGGAGGACAGATATTTGTTTAGAACTCTTAAAGATGTCAAGAAGCTCCTTTAAGCAATTACTGTGATGTTCCTCCACCTCCAAAGAAATGTCAGGAGTCCGAACCGCAAAAGAAGCGCGTATTCTCGGAAAAGTGGTTGCAGGAGGTGAGCTGGCTTCAAACAAATGATGAACGCACAGAGATGTGGTGCAGAATGTGCCGTGAAAATCCCACTCTAGCGGACAAAAACAGTGCTTTTTATATGGACGCAAACGCGCGCTGCAACTTCTTATCTGGTGCACGTCTTTTATTTTGACAGCGAATGCGCACATGCGGACCACTTATGTGCACCCGTGTAAATAACATAATGTTCTGCCGGGTGTGTTGTTGGTTTTCCCTCGATTTTTGAGTCGACAAGCGCCTTTGTTACTGGGACCAGTCATTTTAAGAAAGGCCCCAATTAGAACCCATGAGAAATGCAAGAAATGCATTATTGCTCAGTCTGCAATATCTTTCCCAGAACAAACACCAATTGGAAACTAAAAATAAACCTGATAAATCTGTTTAGAACAGCGTACTATGTTGCAAAGAGTGAACTACCACTGGCAAAATTTAGCAGTCTTTGCAAACTTCAAAAAGCAAATGGCCTCGATCTTGGTTCCATTGCCTCTTACCCCTGACTTCAGTGGAAATTTCAAATTCAGGATCTGACACAGACTGATTCATGTCCTACACAGTTCTTACAAGTTCATAGAAATTTCTGTTCAATTAGAACCAAGTATTTGAGTTGATGATTTTAATTTTTATACAATGTTGTAATTTGTTTTTCAACAATTTTTTGATTAATGTTTTGTTTCCTTTACAATATTATACTTTAATGTATAATATTGTAAAGGAAACAAAACAGGAAACAAAACATCAATCAAAAAATTGCTCTCTTTTTTATTCGGGCTACTTAAATTTATTTTGGGCTACCAAAAACTGTAGAGTCCCTGCCCGAAGGGCTACCAGGGATTTTGAAATTTTGCGAGCCCTGAGATATATATATATTTTTTATTACTTTTTTGTTTCAGCAACATTAAATTTAAAAACTGTACTTTTGAGTTAAAATATATATTTATAATTTTAATAAATGACAAATTAAAAAGGCATGAACATTTTTTTTGTATCGAAAAAATATCGAACCGTGACACCAAAGTATCGAACCGAACCGTGAATTTTGTGTATCGTTGCACCCCTAATATATATATATATATACACCCAGCACGCCCCTGCGGGCGGTTTATCATTCAAGCTCGGGTCCTCTACCAGAGGCCTGGGAGCTTGAGGGTCCTGCACAGTATCTTAGCTGTTCCCAGGACTGCGCTCTTCTGGACAGAGATCTCCGATGTTATTCCCGGGATCTGCTGGAGCCACTCGCCTAGCTTGGGAGTCACCGCACCTAGTGCTCCAATTACCACGGGGACCACCGTTACCTTCACCCTCCACATCCTCTCGAGCTCTTCTCTGAGCCCTTGGTATTTCTCCAGCTTCTCGTGTTCCTTCTTCCTGATATTGCTGTCATTCGGAAGCGCTACATCGATCACTACGGCCGTCTTCTTCTGTTTGTCTACCACCACTATGTCCGGTTGGTTAGCCACCACCATTTTGTCCGTCTGTATCTGGAAGTCCCACAGGATCTTAGCTCGGTCATTCTCCACCACCCTTGGGGGCATCTCCCATTTTGACCTTGGGACTTCCAGGTTATACTCGGCACAGATGTTCCTGTGCACTATGCCGGCCACTTGGTTATGGCGTTCCATGTATGCCTTGCCTGCTAGCATCTTGCACCCTGCTGTTATGTGCTGGATTGTCTCTGGGGCATCTTTACACAGCCTGCACCTGGGGTCTTGCCTGGTGTGATAGACCCCAGCCTCTATGGATCTTGTACTCAGAGCTTGTTCTCGTGCTGCCATGATTAGTGCCTCTGTGCTGCCTTTCAGTCCAGCTTTGTCCAGCCACTGGTAGGATTTCTGGATATCAGCCACCTCCTCTATCTGCCGGTGGTACATACTGTGCAGGGGCCTGTCCTTCCATGATGGTTCCTCGTCTCCCTCCTCTTTCTTGGGTTTCTGCTGCCTGAGGTATTCACTGAGCAGTCGGTCAGTTGGGGCCATCTTCCCAATGTATTCTTGGATCTTTGTTGTCTCATCCTGGACTGTGGTGCTGACACTCACCAGTCCCCGGCCCCCTTCCTTCCGCTTAGCGTACAGCCTCAGGGTGCTGGACTTGGGGTGAAACCCTCCATGCATGGTAAGGAGCTTTCTTGTCTTTATGTCAGTGGCTTCTATCTCCTCCTTTGGCCAGCCTATTACCCCAGCAGGGTACCTGATCACGGGCAGGGCGTAGGTGTTGATGGCCCGGATCTTGTTCTTACCATTCAGCTGACTCCTCAGGACTTGCCTGACCCTCTGCAGGTACTTGGTGGTTGCAGCTTTTCTAGCGGCCTCTTCATGGTTCCCATTCGCCTGCGGGATCCCCAGGTACTTGTAACTGTCCTCTATGTCTGCAATGTTGCCTTCTGGTAGTTCAATCCCCTCAGTTCTGACTACCTTCCCTCTCTTTGTTACCATCCGACTACACTTCTCCAGTCCGAACGACATTCCAATGTCATTGCTGTATAGCCTGGTAGTGTGGATCAGTGAATCGATGTCTCGTTCACTCTTGGCATACAGCTTGATGTCATCCATGTACAGGAGGTGGCTGACAACTGCTCCATTCCGTAGTCGGTATCCGTAGCCAGTCTTGTTAATGATCTCACTGAGAGGGTTCAGGCCTATGCAGAACAGCAGTGGGGACAGAGCATCTCCTTGGTAGACCCCACAGTTGATGGTGACTTGTGCTATGGGCTTGGAGTTGGCCTCCAGTGTTGTACGCCACATCCCCATTGAGTTCCTGATGAAGGCTCTTAGGGTCCCATTGATCTTGTACAATTCTAGGCATTCCAGTATCCAGCTGTGGGGCATTGAGTCATAGGCCTTCTTGTAATCAATCCAGGCAGTGCACAGGTTGGTCAGTCTGGTCTTGCAGTCTCGGCTGACTGTTCTGTCTACCAGTAGCTGGTGTTTTGCGCCTCTGGTATTCTTGCCAATTCCTTTCTGTGTCCCGCTCATGTATTAACCCATGTGCCTGTTCATCTTAGCCGATATGATGCCTGACAGGAGCTTCCATGTAGTACTGAGGCAGGTTATTGGTCTGTAGTTGGAGGGGACCGGTCCCTTCTTGGGGTCCTTGGGGATCAGGACCGTCCGACCTTCGGTTAGCCATTCCGGGTGTCTCTCGTTAACTAGCAGCTGGTTCATTTGTGCTGCCAGACGCTCGTGGAGTGCAGTCAGCTTCTTCAGCCAGTAGGCGTGAACCATGTCGGGCCCTGGTGCTGTCCAACTCTTCATACTGGAGACCCTTTCTTGGATATCTGCCACTGTGATGGTTACTGGACCCTGTTCAGGGAGGTCGCTGTGGTCTGCCCTCAGATCCACTAGCCACTGAGCATTGCCGTTATGGGTTGCGTCCATAGAACAGCTGGTTTATTCTCCTGCCTTCTATCTCTCTGGTGTACCTCCTCAAGCGTCTGGCCAAGGCTGTGAGTCTTTGCTTGGCAGTTTCCAAGGCCTCAGGTATGGACAGCTTGCTGTATTTCTTATGCACCTTCTTTGCCGCACCTTTCTGCAACTCCGTGGCTAACCTCCCTCCGTGCTACTTTGATCTTGCCCTCTAGCCTCCTTCTCCATGGAGGGTACTGCCCCTTGTGGCTGTTCAACTTGTAGCCAATCATCTCACTGATCACTGCTGCCGTATTGTAGATCAGCTTGTTAGTGTCGGTAATCGTGGTTGTAGGTATCGTCCGTAGTGCTGCATTAACATCATCTAGCAGACCTTCTGAGGGTACTTCACGTAATCTTGGTAACCGGCTACGGGGGATCCAAGTTTCAAGCTTGGCCATGATCCTATTTTTCAGGTCAGTTCCTCTCGCACTCAACGATCCTTCTCCTATCACACTTGGGGCTATGTATCCAATCTCGGGTGGGGGTGATGATATCTCCCCCCTGACCTGGTGTCCTGACTCCTCCTTGCCGTAGCATTTGTGTTGTACCTCGTCAATCTCTAGCTGTGAGAGCAGTCCCTTCTTTCGAATGTTGGAACACTGAGCTACTAGTTGTTTCGCCGTCATTGTGGATGTTGGGTATCGAAGAATCCATAGGTCCCTCATCCTATTCATGTAGCCCCTTCCGCCGGGGTTACTTGCGTAGTAGCATTCCAACAACGCCCTGTTTTCGTCTCTTGCCCTCCGATGCCTTCTTGTTCCAGTAGCCCACTTTTCGTCAGGGTGCCCTGGTTCCTCAACACCTGACGCGGACCTTGTTGATCCGGGCGACGTCCGAGCCAGCATGCCTTCATATTTATCTGTCTCGCTCATGTATGCGGTAGGCTTGCTTAGCATAGGGGGTCTAGCCTTAGGACCCTTACTTGATACAGACGCACCAGGCAGGAATCGAACTTTCGAACTTGCGATCCTCTGTTCCAAAGGCGTGTAGTCTAACCACTACGCTATCCAGCTTTTATATATACACACCCAGCACGCCCCTGCGGGCAGTTTATCCTTCAAGCTCGGGTCCTCTACCAGAGGCCTGGGAGCTTGAGGGTCCTGCGCAGTATCTTAGCTGTTCCCAGGACTGCGCTCTTCTGGACAGAGATCTCCGATGTTATTCCCGGGATCTGCTGGAGCCACTCGCCTAGCTTGGGAGTCACCACACCTAGTGCTCCGATTATCACGGATATATATATATATATATATATATATATATAAAACCCACATAATTTCCTTGGGGATTAATAAAGTATTCTGATTCTGATTGTTTCAGGATGACCTGCCATTATCCAGTGACACATCTGCTTACCTGTATCTGTTGCTCGTTTCTCCTCCTCTTCTTTTCTCTTTTTTCTAAACTGAGCACTTGATGGCTTTGAACTTTTCTTGTCCATCTTCCATTGGTTTTAATTTTGGACTCCAGTATGAACACAAATCCCCCAACACAAGGATCACCACAACATGATCTAACACACCTACACCCTAGTTCACAGATTCACTTTGTCTAGGGTGCATTTCTGAGATTTCACACGACCCAAGGTTCAAATCATGAATACATAATGTGCTTGGATTTACAACATTATGAATGAAATGTGCTCTATTTGGAAGCAGCCGGCCCCCCTCGCCTTTCAACGGGTTGTGTGTGAGACTTTAATTCATCAAACTATAAATTTTAAATTGTTATTGATCCCTTTACCCCGAGTCCTAAAGTGTATATTTATTTTCTTACTCTTCTTATTTATATTGTTTGTTTACTTGCACTGCTGTAACTGGAGCCTCGTCGTCTCGTCTTTCTATATACTGGACTGTATGTAGCGGAGATGACAATAAAGTTATACTTTGACTTCAGCAGCAAGCAGGCGCACCGAGGGCTCTCGCGCTCACTTGTCGTGTACAGAATTTCGAAAAACATTGGTGGAAATTATAAGTCTGTATTATAATGTCTGGTGTTTTCGTGTTTGTTGGTTTGTTTTTATTTTGTTTTATTTTGCGAGTTGATTATTATTAGATGCTGCTCCAGCCAGTCAGATATATATATATATATATATATATATATATATATATATATATATATATATATATACATATATATATATACACACTATTATGTTGTATTATATTATATTATATTATAATTATAAACTTTTAATTATAAACTTTATATTTTGCCATCCAAAAATATGGTCAACCAAGTGATTGAATTGTAATTTAGGGGGTACAAGATGCATATCATGCTGATCAATTTGTCTTTTTGATGACATTAAAAAAAATCTTTTGAACATTCGTCGTTGTTAACATTAAATTTGATCTTATGCCATCATATGACTGAGCAAAAGAATATGGTAAACCTCTAGATAAAACTATCCAGATGTATTTCTACTATAACTGGCATATATTTGTATACTGCCATACTACAAGCATTGTAACAGTGCATGGTTTTTATTTTAGGTTTTTCTTTCTGTTTAACAAATAAAAGGTGGTCCTTAAAACTTCTTATGGTGCATGACGATGTAGTCTAATGCTTTTAGGATGATGCTTATTTCGACTGACAGATAGTTGGACAAGGAGGCCCACAAAACACAAGACATCCCTGATTCATGCCTAACGTCAACATATAAGAGGTACTCATCTTTCTGGCATGCCGACACATGACCCAAGCATGGTCAAGATATCACCCTATTTGGATATATCTTTATATACCTATGCATGTTAGACTGCTGGGCTGCCTGTAAAAAGAAAATGTGCCCGAACAACAAACTGATATGTTTTGAAAGAGTTTTATTGCAATTGCCCACAGTTTGAACCAAGTCAACATGCCAGCATCTAAAGCTGACCAGCTATCTTCCTCTCAATTACATGTTGTTTCAGAAATTATGATACATCCCAAAGAATCTCATAAATGTTACCAGATAAGTATTAGCACAGGTTTGAGGACGTTTTTGGGGGGTTTTGCTGTGAAGATTTAATAAGGTCCAAGATTTTTTTTTCTAATTTCCTCTAATCTGATTATGTACTCTAAGTTTTACCATAAGCAGTCATTTCAACCATGTGCAGTGCTACAGTACAAGTCTCCCCCAAGACCATGGTGCTACATATAACAGACAATCCACACAGGACTACAAAAAGTTCAAGACAAGACACGTTTTGCACAACCCTCTGTCATTGTTGCACTTTTCTATTGCACTGTTGTGTCTGCACTAACTTGATGTGTGTGTGAGTGTGAGTGAGAGAGAGAGACAGACATTGTGTAGGTAGTGATGTGTATCAAGGTGTGAGTGTGTGGTGTCAGTCCAGTCACTGAGTATTCAGGAGTCTGACGGCGAGTGTGACGAAGAGTGTGTGATGGGTGTGTGAGGTCCTCCACAATGCTAGTGGCTTTGTGTCTGTGATGGAGGTAAGAGAGGCTTCAATGATTTTCTCAGCTGTTATGGTGCAATTACCATATCAGTGATGACAGTGATGCAGCTGCTCAGGCCACTCTCGATAGTCCCTCTGTAGAAGGTGGCGAGAATTAATGGAGGGAGATGGGGTTTTCTCAGCTTCTGCAGGAAGTAGAGATGCTGTTGGGTCTTCTTGGTTATTGATCTGGTGTTGAGGGACCAGGAGAGGTTCTCCACCAGGTGGGCACCAAGGAATTTGGTGCTCTTGATGACCTCAGAGGATCCATTGATGTTAAGTGGGCAGTGGTCTCTTTGTGCTCTCCTGAAGTCAACAATCATTTCTTTTGTTTTGAGAGGAGGTGCAACAGCTAACGGACTCTACACCAGTCCGTTAGCTGTTGCACCTCCTCTCTGTATACTGACTTGTTGTTCTTGTTGATGAGACCCACCACAGTCGTGTCATCGGCGAACTAGATCATGTGGTTCGAACTGTGCATTGCTGCACAGTCATGAGTCAGCAGAGTGAACAGCAGTGGGCTGAGCACACAGCCCTGAGGGGCTCCAGTGCTCAGTGTGGTGGTGTTGGATGCTGTTGCCGATCTGAACTGTCTGAGGACTCTCCGTCAAAAAGTCCAGGATCCAGTTGCAGAGGGAGGTGTTCAGGCCCAACAGGCTCAGTTTTCCAATCAGGTGCTGAGAAATGATTGAATGCTGAGCTGAAATCTATGAACAGCATTTATACATACATGTTTTTATTGTCCAGATGGGTGAGGGCAAGATGTAGGGTGGTGGCATTGACATCATCTGTTGACCAATTGGGGTGAGAGGCTAACTTGAGTGGGTCCAGTTTGGTTGGCAGCAAGGTCTTAATGTGCGTCATGATGAGCCTTTTGAAGCACTTCAACATGATTTGTGTAAGTGGAAGAGACACAGTAGCTTTTGAGGCAGGACACTGGGGACTTCTTTGGCACAGGAACTCCTCCAAATTGGTGCTCCGCCTGCAGGCCAGGTTCTCACCTGTCTCAGAACTGGTTTGCAGCATCTGACGAGCGGTCTGTATGCCTGAATTAGCACAATAATACTATTGCCGCAAATCAGTAAAAATACAAAGAAAGATTTTTTCAGTGTCTTGGTGTTGCCTTTAAGGTGTTAATGTAAGCACACTAGCTGGGTTTTACATTTATACACACTGATCTAAGTGTTGCTACTGAGTAAATGTCCTACATGAAAAGCTGCACTGACAATGTGACAATGGACAAACGTATTTGGATTTGTCCAAACCAACAGACTTGGATAACCTCAGATGTCTGGACTCTTCTAAAGAAATGGAACCCAGCCTGCAAGTCAGGGGACAAAGCTCAATACAGTGTTGCAAGGGCATAGCTGTGGAGAGGCATCAAAGCTGCAAAAAGGCAAACTGAGTCTTGTATGGAAGAGACTATACAATATTACCAATTGACAGGCTCCACACCTGTCACAACCCCTCTGACACCATATTGGCAGAAGAATTAAATAACTTATTCTCTTGCTTCGAGGGACAGAGACCTGACACCAACCACTGCTTTCTCGTCCTCCAGGAACACCAGGTGAGATAGTGGCTGAAACCTGTGAACATCAGAAAAGCTGCTGGCCTGGATGTAGTACTTGGAAAAGTACTTTGTGTCTGTGCTGACCCGAGTGGGGGAGTCCTAACCAGCATGACCATCACTGTCACAGGCCACTATGCCCCCGCGCCTGAAGACAGCAACCATTATTCCTTTGCCAAAGTGATCTGCTCCAAAGTCTCAACGACTACAGGCCTATCGCCTTAACATCTGCAGTCATGAAATGCTTTGAGAGGATTATCCCGCAGCACATAAAGGCTTGCCCCTGACAGAACTTGGACTCTCATCAGTTTGGATACAGGGCAAACAGATCGACAGAAGACGCCATTGCCACAGCCCTACACACAGCTGCCACCTGCCACCTCAAGCAACCAGGAAACTATATCAGAAGGCTTTTCATAGATTACAGTCGGATGTTCAATATGATCATTCCTGGAATCCTGGTTGACAAGCTGATTATCATCGGTTCACCCCCCTCCAATTGTGCCTGGATCTGGGATTTTCTGTCCAACTGCCCCCAGGGTGTTAAGACTGGCGCTGCTTGCTCCTCTACCCTGTCTCTTAGCATGGACTCCCTCCAAGGCTATGTGCTGAGCCCTCTCCTGTACGCCCTGTACACTTATGATTGTACAACCGCCCAACACCATCAGTAAATCTTTTAATGACACTCCAGTCACTGACCTCATGAGCAGAGGGGACAAAACTGCGTACAGGGAAGTGGTTAAAAGCTGGCACTTTGGTGTGCAGAACACTAACTTTTGCTCAACAGCATTAAAACTAAGGAGATGGTGATTGACTTAAGCAGGAGCACAGGAAAGCATGTTCCTCTTCACATCAACAGGGACTGTGTTCAGTGTCCTCCTTCAAGTTCCTGGGGACTCACATAGCTGAGAACCTCTCAGGTACACACTAATCAATCAATCAATCAATCTTTATTTATAAAGCACTTTTCATACAGAAAAAATGTAGCACAAAGTGCTTTACATAGTTAAAAGCAGCCCACCCCACCCTCCAACGCACTCCCCACACTCTCAATACACATATATCCCCCCACCCCCACCCACACACACATACACACACGCGCACACTTAAAGAGTAAAAATTGGGCTGGGCTCGCATGAGCCAAGTGAGGAAACATTATAACAGAGAGCCGTCTGCACCGGGAGCCGGTCACAGACCGCAGCCTCCGGGCTGGGCACACAGCAGGAGGGAGGCCAAGGAGCCCCCCAACCAGGCTGAGAGGACCCCAGAGACCCAGCAGCCACGGTCAATAACAGCCCCGGTGCAGAGAGCGCCCTCCGAGGAAACACTGGAGATATGGGTAAAATGATAAAATAAATAAGAACAGGATACAATATAAATATAAATATAAATAGAGTAAGAAGATTAAAAAATGAATAAGAATAAAATCAATAAATATTAGGTAAATCCTAAATTAATAATAGAATAACAGGATAGAATAAATAAGCATAAAAAATAAATAAACGCTAAGTAAAAGCTAAATTAAAAAGGTGGGTCTTGAGCCTGTTCTTAAAAACATGCACGTTCTCTGCGGCCCTGAGCTCCTCCGGCAGGGTGTTCCACACTAACCAATGCAGCAATTAAAAAAGCACAACAGCACCAGTTTAACCTAATGGCCTCTTGTAGGAGTTACAGGTGTTTAAAAAGTAGGACAGCCCAGCTGAGAAAAAGCTTTTATACCTGGGACATCAGGACACTTAACACTAAGCCCAGTGAATGGGCTTAGTGAGCTTCTCTCACCACCCCTACCTACAGTATTCCTGTGTAATATTCAATAAAACATTCACACAGTGCTGCCAAATGTAACATTACATCATAGTACAAAACACTAGCATAACAAGTACAATATCCTTCTTTGACAAGTGCAAACTCCTTTTATCCTTTTTAGCAAAACTGTATTTATGTGTATCTTTACTTTTATATTTGCTATTTTATTTCTTTATACTCACTATTCATTATATTATAATTTTATTCTCTTGAATGAATGATGAATGAAAGCATGTAAGAATGTATGTATGCTAGTCTGCTGAAATGTAAGCTCTGTTCCAATTTCACTGTAAAATGCCTAAGTACATCAAAAGCAAAGGAATTTTTGATCTTTATCTTTAAATGTACAAATGTTCATTCATTTTGGTATTCAATATATGGGCTATTGAAAAATCTGCTATTGTTAACAAAATGCTGGATATTGCTATGTTTACTAGGTGTCATGAAGCTCTGTGTGGCAGGCAGGAGTTGGACCCAAAATGCAGGACTCAGACACAAGGGATGAACTCAAAACCACAGCTTTAATTGCTGGCATGGGAAAACGAGTATACAACGCAAACTAAACTAAACTGGGAAATAATAAACTAACACACCGGGCGATCCACACAGCATGAGGGACGACGCGACACTGACCCAGAGAAACACAGGGTTCACAGACCTTCAAAGTAAAACAGGAAGTAGCACAGACTCAGACTTGACTAGGGGAGACAAAAGCAACTAAGAAACACAGAGAGAAACCATAAAGCAGAGGACTCTAAGAACCAAAATACACAGAGGGAAATACTAAGCATGGAACACAAGAAACTAGACTCGAGGGAGTAACAAAAGACCAACCATGAGAACATAATTCACAATACAGCGTGACAGAAAACACAAGAAACTCAAAACATGCAAAGACACTGACCAAGAAACACAGACTTACACAGAACAGAGGGGGCACAGAGAAACATGAAGGGCAAGGGATCAAAACTAGAAACCATAGAATAAATCACACGAGGACAAAACAGAAAACAAAAGCAGTGCACAGTAAACACCGGAGCCCAAGAAAACAGCCCAAACACAGTTCAGTTCAGGTGGCCGACCGTGCGGACGGCAACGGCGGCGACGTGGAAACAGTTCAGGGGGCCGACTGTGCGGACGGCAACGGCGGCGACGTGGAAACAGTTCAGGGGGCTGACTGTGCGGTCTGGAGGCCACCCACGACGGCGATGACGTCCGGCTAGAGGCCCAGAAAGTGGCTGGAGATGCTGAGGTGCTGGACGTACCTTGGACGGTGGTGTAACAACCGCAGGACCAGGCGAGGCAGAAGCAGAGGCTGGACCAGGCGACGGCGTGGCAGCTGCGGATGGTGACACTGCAGGTGACGGCTGAACGGGCCCCTCCAACCCTCCAGCGGAGACGAGGAAGGGCTGGCCGGGCTCTCCAGAACCCCCAGCGGACGAGGTGTGCTTGACAGAGTGCTTGATCTGCTCACTCGAGCCTCCGGCAGGAGCAGATGTAGGGCCAGAGGGTGTGGGGACCCCTGACTGAACGTGTAGCTGGGTCAGGAGGCCCAGGATCCTGACACTAGGAAAGTTAAAAAAAACAGTCCAATATTAAAATAGTGAAAATACTGATATCAGTATCACAGTTTCCTTTAAAAACTATAGATATTACAACAAGGTTGTTAAAGGTCCTAGCAGGGTGAAACAAATTATGAACACATTTGTTCCTCATTTGGACACGAGTGGATTCACTGTGATTCATTCTGTATGGAAGCTTAATAAAAAAACAACAAAAATGCAGAGCTGGAGAACAAGTTTAATATTAATACAATTTTAGTTGATAAAAATAAACTTTCTTGACATTCTTTGAAATTAAAGTAGTAATTCTCTGGTGCCTGTGTTGTTTATAAGCAAGGACAAAGAGATAATCATGCTGTCAGCATCTTCCAATAAAAAAAGATCACAAATGCAGGGCTTTATGTTCTCTAGTAGTGTACTGGAAGTCTGCTACAGGGCCATTTTACAACTGACAATAGATAATTATGTCCTTGTTTGAAATTTTTATTTATTATTTGTAAAGAAACTTTTAAAAATGTATAAAAAAAAACAGAAACAAAAAAAACAGCAGGCTTATTATGCTACATACTCCATTCGGTTTTATTTATCTTACACAATTTTACACCAACAGTTGACAACAGTTTAGGGTACCTTATATTGTAAGGTAATTACCTTAAAATATTAAAAAGAAACCTTTAACAATCCCACAACCTCCTATGAGCAAACGCTTGGCAACACTGGGAACGAAAAACCCCTTTTTAACAGAATGAAAGCTCAGGCAGAATTGGGCTCTTGGACAAGCAGCCATGTGACACAGCTAGTTGAGGGTGAGGGGAAAGAGAGCAAAGAAAAGACAGAATAGGAGAAAGAACCAGGCATATGCTACTTAGAGACCATCAGAATGAGCTGAAAGGTCTGAAGATATATAACTCTGACAGTGATATTTGGATACAGTTAAGATACAGTAAGCTATAAGGCAATGGTTTCTGACCAAAAGAAAGGTCAGTAATACATCTTATTATATTGTGTTATGGGTTTTAGGTTCTGGGGGATGTGGCACTTATCCATCGTGGTTATTGCAGTTTGCTAGGCTATGATACCATCATGTTATACTGAAATGACTAACAAAAAGGGGGAAATCTCCTTTTCTAGTTAGAATACATGCAAGCGTCTTCTACTACTCTGGGACTGTGCACACACAGACAGGATGATAACCCAATTAAGAAAATCTATTAAAAAATGTCATAAATACTGACATTTTGTGCCATTGAACCACACTCTACATGCCAAATCAGATCTCAAATTAATTTTAGACAGTATTTTTGTGTTTCCCCATCACATTTACCAAAATTGGCTCCACCATATTCTTCGACCTGTGGTCAGTTGTGGAGCTATGAGCAGCATTTATAAAATTTCTCTTCCCACTGCACACGTCAGAATGATGTCTTTTATATGTCATCTTTGGTCACCTGCTTTAAGCTCACTGAATGGGTTTGTGGTGGGGTGTGGTTTATGGCTCAGCTGCAGGTGAAGGGTGGAGCAGTGGGTTCAGAGTGTGGTGTCAGGGTAGGCTGACCCATCTTTGTATGCATCTCCAGTTCCATCTGCGGCTGAGTCAGTCAAATGAAGTTAGAATGACCCGGAACAGTATGCCACCTTCTGAAATGGGACTAGATCATAAGAGTTATGCGTGAAGGAATGCAGAGTGGTCAGCCAATATCTCCCAGATGACCTGGGCTCTTAGTGCTAAAACAAAAGTGAGCAGTTACACGGTGGATTTGGAGCAGAAATATCCCCAGGTTTTCACAAGCTGTTTGCAAAATGTGTGTATCCACAAAGACTGCCCAGCGGATAGTCGAGTTCATAGATAAACTCTTTTGCAAAACTCGTATTTTCTGACACAATTTCTCTCAGTCCAGCAACCAGTCACATCTAGGGCTGGGCCATATTATACCGTTCATGGTAATACCGGTATAATGTTAGGCAACGATAGGAAAATGAAATATCGCGATAGAATATGAGTAAAACGCGCATGCGCAGTGCCTTTGTTTTCATACGCACATGGCCGATTGTTGAGTGAAACAGATGAACCAGAATTGGTTTGTAAAAATGGTGCAACTTCAGTGATGTGGAACTGGTTTGGTGTTTGTCCGTCAGATACACGACAAAGCACATTTTTTATTGTCGTATTTTTCCACTAAGATGCTCTTAAATCTGGGAGTAATCTGGGTCCTAAACGCCGTATGCTTCAGGTCAAACAACACTGCAGCATCACTGGGAGTTAAAAACTGTCTAAATTCTTTCATTTTTAATAAAACGATCAGCATTGCTGCTTTACCAGGTGTAACTATGAAGTTTAACTTCCAGGCATCCATGAAAACAAAATTTATTACATTTAACAGAGTTAGAAGTTAGCAGGAAGCTAGCGGAAGTTAGCTCGCTAGTTTCACTAGTTACCTAAGCATGCAATCGCATGGCAGGATGCTGTAAACGGACCAAACTTCAGTCAGGAGAACAACTGAGATAATCCATCCACAATACGAGGTTAGTCATTAATATACTGCAACAACATGGGAATAGAGCAGCTGCCAGAGAATTCAACATTAATGAATCAATGGTACAGAAGTGGAGGAAGCAAGAAGAATGAGTTTAATAAAGTTTGATTTATCTGACTGCTTTGTTTCGCTTAACGTGCCTTATAATCCCGTGCACCTTATGGTCCGAAAAATACGTACTGCACACCGCAGTTTAATGTTGCAAAGCACCTCTTTTTAACTTCAGTGGATATTATACATGGTTATGCTCAGGATATGTCAGCCCATTTCTACTGGAAATGCCTTTTGGTTAAACTTTCAGCAAGGAATTTGCATTTGCACTGTTACATTTTTATAAAGCTTTAATGTACACAAAAACCAGCTTCTTGTTTAAGTGAAAATAAATGGAAGGTTGTCTTTTTGCGCTAGTAATGTTGTGGAGTTGTATTTTGTCTCGCATCAATTATATCGCCAGTTATATCGTTATCGCAAATTTTCAAATATATATCGTGATAAATATTTTTGGCCATATCGCCCTGCTCTAGTCATAACCACATTCACTTCCACTCATGAGCTCTTCACAGTAACACAGGATGCTGGTAAAAATTAACAATATATAACAGAAATACCTTTTTATTCATCATTATTTTACATTTTAACAGGGATTTCATCGTTTTTAATATTTCAACAAATTTTAATAAATTACAGTTTTATCCTGCTTACGAACTAATAGTTGATTAACTGAAATAAATAAATCAGTTAAAGAAAAACAGTAAAATGTATAATAACAAAAAGAAAACAAAAAACAACCCACATGTATTGAATAAATCAGTAGGCTAACACATAATTTGTGTTTGTTTTTACATGATGTTGATATTTGTAAATAAAAAAAAATATTGCATTTATATTCATTTAAATTTTCTGCATCTGTCATCGATGTCCACATGATGGTCAAAGAAATTACTCAGTCCAAAGTGCAAAGCCATAGAATTGTCTAATTAAAGATCAACAGTATGAATGTGTTTGCACCCCTGGACTCTGAGAAGAAGAAGACAAAAAAAATTTCACCATGGGGAACCCGGTGACCCTGAAACCCCATCTGAACAAAACCACACATTGAAATGCAGACACTCCTCACGTCGTCATAAGCGGAGCAAGCTTTGGCAATGCTCGCAGTGTAATCAGAGAAGATAGCCACAGGGTTCCCCTTGTACTGCAACTGGCCCTGCTCCCGGGCCCACCGTAACACGTTGATGCAATCTTGGTAGTAATGGAGTTTAGTGATGATGACTCAAGGTTTCCCGCTAGGTGTTCTCGGAGCAAGGCCTCTGTCTTAACTTCCCTCACTTTATTCTTACGGAAGGTGGAGTCCTCTGCACATTTTACCTATGCTATTAATGTCTATAATGCTGTGTGCACTAGGTGCACTATACAAGGTGCACTATACTGCTGGCACCTTGTGGATATAAATTCACACATCAAATCGGGTAGTCTGTCATCAATGACAATAGCTCTTGAAAAAGAAAGACGGAAAGAAAGACCCTGCTGAACTGCTGCCTTAAAGGGGCAGTTTTATTTTTCTATATCATTACAAATATTACTATTACAATTTAAATACTGTGACCAGTGATACTGAAATGAGAATTTTTTTAAATTGTCCTGCCTTGATTATTGTAACTCTCATGTTTTGTGTATCTCTCAGTTTTCCCTAGCCTATCCATCTTCAGTTGATCCAGAGTGTATGGAAGTGTGTATCCTGTGAAGACTACAGTATAAGACTGTGTGATATCTCTATATATGCTGAAAGTCAAATTTATTTACATAGCACATTAAAAACAACAACAACAGTGTTGACAAAAGTGCTGTGTATTTAAAATAATCAAATGAAATAAAATTAAAGGAAGACAAAATTTAAGAAAGGAAACATAAAATGAGAAAACTCAAGTAAAAAAAATCACAAATAAAAGTAGTCAGTATTCATTACAGAACTCATAATTTAAAAGCCACGGGCTGCTGCTTCTTCCAGCTGTTGTTTCAATTGGTCAACTTCCCTTTGTCGAATGACTATAATCTCCTGGAGTTGCTTCTCTTTGGTTGAGTTGAGTTCCTTAATTGGCAGGGATGCAGACGCAAAACCAAATGTGTGCCCTCTAAAGCAGTGGTCCCCAACCCCCGGGCCTCGGACCGATACCGGTCCGTGAGTCGTTTGGTACCGGGCCACGAGAGTTGAGGCTCAGGTCTGAAATGTCTGGTTTTCAGGGGTTTTATCTGTTTTCAGTGTTATTTTGTTATTGTTTTTATCGTTAACTCGGTTTTCCTGGGTCTTTTCACGTGTGTTATGAATAAATCTTCTTTTTTTTCGGTACCGGTACTAGTTTTATTTTGTTGTATTTATCCGCGACACCTTAAAGGCCGGTCCATGAAAATATTGTCGGGCATAAACCGGTCCGTGGCGCAAAAAAGGTTGGGGACCGCTGCTCTAAAGCATCTGGTCCAGTCTCAGTTTCTACAACACTCTGGCTTTGTGTTAAATGATTCTGTGTCTTCCCTTTAACCATCGTTTAACACACCGTTGTTATTGTGACCAGAACATCTCTCTTGTTATCCATATCAGCCTTTCTTGAACCCCATGCCTTTCTCCCTCCTTCTTCCCATGCTGTACGTGCCTTATCATATTCCTCTTTTGCATTTTTATGTAAGACTTTTATTGTGTCATTAGTTGGGAGTTGTGCTGCTGGATATATATATATATATATATATAATAGGGAACTCAACCCTTGTTTTCCCCATATTTTCCATATTTCATCAAAGCATTTTTCCAGTTTTGTCAGTTTCTTCTTAACAAAGTTCTTGAGCTGTCTCATATTGCTGGGAGATGCTGGTTCTTCTTTGAATGTTGCAGGGATGGTAGTTTTTTAATTTCTTTTTTTCACTCTTGTGGTTCAAATTCTCAGCTTACTCTTAATTTGTTTTACCTAGATTTTAAACTTGTCCTATCTAATTGTGGCACCACAGAATTTCCTCTATGTTACTTTTATGATCCTACAGTGAGTACTCTTTAATTTTACCGGCCTCAATATTTCGCACGATCTCAAACACTTGCTTATCAGATCCTGTTCCTCTTAATCACTCGCAAGGGCCTTTAACCCAGCATTTCTCCAAAAAATCTTTTACCTCAACCACGAAATTGGAAATGTTGTAGGTGTAGTTTATACTGCTCACAATGGGTCTGGGTCCTTCTTTGTGGATCGGCTAAAGTCCATATATACAGGTTATAACATCCCCTGGGAATGCAGACCCAGGCAGCAGCCAGACCCTTAACTTCAACAGGTAACAAAAGCAGTGATGAGCAGTCAGGCTACAGCCTCCGCTTCTACCTCTTCATGTTTCTAAAATAGAATCACTGTAGCCAACGCTTTGAAGCCTGTGCTAGTTTTCATCTTTGCTTTGTGCTGTTGGCTTTGTGCTCATACCTACATACTAAGCGAAAGATTGTATGGTTTCATATGGCATATTCCTATCATAATGGGATTGTTATATAATTCCATGAGAATAGGAATTTGTGTTGGCGTGTGGGACTATGCTTATAAGTTTATATAGCTGAATGGTAATTATGGGACAATGTATTTCAAGTTATTTTATGGAGATATGCCAAGGTAGTGCACAGAGTAGTATAACTTATTCTCTCCTGCAAGTAAAGTGACATTTTTAAAAAAAATGTGATCTGTGTCATATGTGTGGCACATTACTTTTTTTGAGTAATAAGCCCTGCGCTAATGACAACAAAGGGGTGGCTGTAGGTCAGGAGGTAGAGCAGGTCATCTACTGATCAGAAAGCTCCCCCAGTCTGCATGCCAAATATCCTTGGGCAATATACTACCCCAAGTTGCTCTTTCATGCATACATCGGACTATGAATGTCTGTGAATGTTGGCTAGAAAGCACAAAACATAGAATGTGAGTGGGATAATGTGGCATGTTGTATAAAGTGGTTTGAGTGCTTTGTGAGAGTAGAAAAGCGCTATATAAAATTCAGTTCATTTACCAAAGTTAGGAAATACCTCCAAGATGCAAAAACATTTCACCACACTGCATGCAATTAATTTGTTTGAATGTCTTTAAGATGCTGCTTACAGATTGTGGTGACTCTCAAAGCGCAACCAGTGAGAACCCAATAAAAAAAAAAACAATAAGAGAATAAGATCAATAAGATATATTGATAATTTATTGGAATCACTAAATTCTAATCAATTCCCACCCCTAATAGAGCTTGGAAGAGATACATTTATATCCATTGCATACAAAATAAAAAACGTACCAAAAGCTGAAAATTTCTTTTGTTTTCTTAGGTGACTACTATCAATTAAACTGGTATGGATTTATGCTGGAAGATTTCACAGACTTTAGTCTATAAATTGTTTTTTGTTTTTTTTTGTTTTTTTTTTATTTATTTAATTATTTGTAGGAAGTTAATTGTAAACAGGAAAACATTAAAATGCCCTCCAAATATGGTTTAGTTTTTTTGTTTTCTCAAACAAATAGTTCCACAACAATACTCAAATCCTTGCTCCTGTCTTGTGGTTAGTTGAACTTACTCATTGCTTTGGATGGATATTTGAGCTTTTTGAGTCAGATAACGTTCCACATATTGCTTTCCTTTTGTAATCCAGTGAAGCTGCTCTAGTCATAGGTCTTTGTGTAATAGTCATAGCCACAACTCTCTGTCTTATTCTGACCATTAGGCTGCAGCCACATACACCGGTAACACCTGCTCGTCAGCCTGAATCTGTCATGTCAGGCCCTCAACCAAGTGCACCCATGTGGTCATACCAAACAAGTGGTTCTTCAGCATTTCTCAAAGCTATCATAATGCTAAAGTTGAGCAGTCCTGTACAGCCAAGTGCATTACCGGCATCAGATGTACCTCTAGATCAAATGTAGATGTACATCTAATGCTGGTTACTGTTGGTCACTGAGGCCTGTACTTTTCTCAGCTCTCCTTCCCAATCAGACCAGGAGTGACATGATTAGCCACATGTTCTCCTTAAATTGCTGGCTGTCTAAATGGTGTCCAAAAAAAAATGATGTGGACTTCAGAGATAATTGGGAAACTTTCTGAGGAAAACCTGGTCTTATTGGGAGAAGTGGCATCCATCCCACCTTTGATTTAACAGCTCTCATTTTTTAAAATATGGCCAACTTTATTAAACCCCTGAAAACATGACTATTGATAGTTGGGGCCGAGCTCTAGTCTTACGTGCCCCCTGCAGCTTCTCTTCTTTTATCATTCTTCTAAAAACCCATCCCCATAGAGGTTGTGTTTGCTCCCTTGACCAACAAAAATCATCAAAAAACAATTTAAGCTTGAAAATTCATAAAGAAAAAAAAAACAAGATTATTTTACCTGTGCACATGTTGGATATTTTATTTTCTGCACATAC
Source organism: Simochromis diagramma (assembly GCF_900408965.1). Classification (NCBI taxonomy): domain Eukaryota; kingdom Metazoa; phylum Chordata; class Actinopteri; order Cichliformes; family Cichlidae; genus Simochromis; species Simochromis diagramma. Next base: position 1,119,317 of record NW_024387304.1, on the reverse strand, counting down.
TTTATGTATTTTATTCTGTATATATGTTATTTACTTATTGTCATTTGCTCTACAGTAATAGAATTTCATTGTACTGTTGTACAAAGTGTGACTGTGCAATGAAAATAGAAGAATTAAACAATAAATAATATATATCATCCTCACTCATCAGAGAATAAAACAGTTAAAAGTGAATTACTGAACATTAGCTCTCTCTCCTCTATGTCCTTATTAGTAATTGTTTTAATAATTGATCAACATATTGATTTACTCTGCCTTACAGAAACCTGGTTTCAGCAGGATGTTTTTGTTGGTTTAAATGTGTCGCTCCCTAACTGTCAGAATCCTTGGAGAGGGAATGGCATTTTCCACACCGGCTTATTATTCAACCATAGACACAGACAGACCTTTAATTCATTTGAAAGACTAATTCTGACTTTGAAAACTCAAAACAATAGTATCTATATGATTTCTCATACTTTGTTCTGATTTAGTGATCAGGTTAGATAAAATAATTTTTGCGGGTAATTTTAGCATCCATGGAGATGCTGAAAATGAAATCCAGAAGAATGCATTTAAACTATTATTAGACACAATTGGCTTCTGTGAAAAATGTAAACTAGCCCACCCACCACTTTAATCACACTCTTGGTTTTGCTCTGACATATGGAATACAAACCGAACAGTTAGCAGTATTCCCTGAAAACCATCTTTTGTTTGATCACATTCATTTTTAAATTTACAATAACTGATTACACAGCAGTGGGTAATACATTTCACTTAGAGTAAATGTTTTTCTGAAAGGATATTATTCCTCCAATGTTATCGCCCTCAATGCCATGTGCCAACACAGTGAGGACCCGCTACCTGAACTCTACTCCCACACAGGTTGATTATCTCGTTAATAGTGGTACATCCTCACTATGTATGGCACTGGATACTATAACCCGTAAGCTTGCGAGGGGATAGCTTCTCACTGATTTAGAAGATCTTCATTAAACCTGGAAAATGAGTTTCTTGCTCTATAAGAAACTCCTCTTTAAAGCCAGGATTTAGGATTAGGATTCATTACTGATTGATGTGAACTACAGGGATGTCTCAAAGACATAAAGACCTGGATGACCTCTAATTTCAGACAAAACTCAGGTCATTGTACTTGGCCCTAAAAATCTTAGAAATATGATATCTAAGCAGATGTTTACCTGCAGGAACACTGGGCGGAATCTTGGACGTTTTGAGAAGAATATGTCCTTCAATGCACATATTAAACAAATATGTAAGACTGCTTTCTTCCATTTGTGCAATATTTCAAAAATTAGAAATATCTTGTCTCAGGGTGACGCTGAAAAACTAGTTCATGGATTTATTACTTCTAGGCTGGACTACTGTAATTCATTATTATCAGGATGTCTTTAAAACTTCCTAAAAAACCTTCAGTTCATCCAAAATGCTGCAGTGAGAGTACTGACAGGGACTAGAAAGCGAGAGCAGATATTGGCTTCTCTTCACTTGTCTTGTATAATCAGGCCCCATCTTACCTTAAAGAACGTATAGTACCGTATCACCCCAATAGAGCATTTCGCTCTCAGACTGTTGGCTCAGTTGTGGTTCCTAGGATATTTCAAAGTAGAATGGGAGGCGGAGCTTTCAGGTTCCAGGCCCCTCTCCTGTAGCACCAGCTCCCAGGTTGGATTCGGGAAACAGACACCCTCTCTGCTTTTAAAATTAGGCTTAAAATTGTTCTTTTTGATGAAGCATATAGTTAGGGCTAGATTATGTTACCATGAATTCTCTCTTAGACATGCTGCAATAGGTCTAGGCAGCTGGGGGCTTCCCAATGAACACTGAGCATGTCTCCTTCTCCCACCACTTTTTACCCAATTTATACTCTACTCTGCATTTAGTTGTCAGTTTTTATTAATCTCTGGGTGTCTTCCACAGCATGTCTTTTGTCTTGTCTCCCTCCCCTCATCCCCAACTGGTCACAGCAGATAACTGTCCCTTCCTGAGCCTGGTTCTGTTGGAAGTTCATTCCTCTTAAAAAGGAGTTTTTCATTCCCACTGTCACCAAGTTCTTGCTTATAGGGTTTTGTGCGATTGTTGTGGTTTCTCAGTATTATTATAGGGTGTTACAATATAGAGTGGCGTGAGGTAACTGCAGTTTTGATTTGGCGCTATATACATAAAGCTGTATTAAACTGAATTGAATGGAACTGAATAGTAGAGTCCGACTTGAAATAAATGGATTTTTTGAAATTTCTCAGAGCATTGCACAGTCTAACCTTGGGTTTAAATTGTTATTGGAATATTACTTTTATTATTTTTGTCCTCTGGTAGTGTCTCATATGGCAAATTGGTCCTGGGTGAGGAACCAGACAAAGAGTGATTCAAAACCCCCTATGAGCAGAAGATCGACGGAACCGTCACCCTGCCCAGGATAGAGTTACTGGGACCCTGCCCTGGAGCCAGGCCTGGGGAGGGTGCCCAAGGGCAATTGTCTGGGTCCTGACGGTCATCTGTCCTTATGTGCTAAATGACCGTTCAGAGTACCCAGTCTTCTTGGAGTCCCTGGGTAGGGTGCTTGGGGATGCTCCACCTGGGGACTCTGTTGTCCTACTGGGAGACTTCAAAACTCATGTGGGCAATGATGGTGGTACCAGGAGGGGTGTGATTGGGAGGAATGGCCTCCCAGATCTGAACCCAAGTGGTGTTTTGTGATTGGACTTATGTGTAAACCACAGTTTGTCTGTAGTGAACACCATGTTTGAACATACAGTAAGTGTCCATAAGTGCACTTGGCACCACGACGTCCTAGGCTGCAGGATGATGATTGATTTTGAGATCGTATCACCAACCATATGCTCTAAACACTCAAGTAAAGAGAGGGGCTGAGCTATCAACTGATCACTACAAGGTGATTAGTGAGTTGGACCAAGTGGCAGGGGAGGATGCTGGACAGACGTGGCACACCTAAACGTATAGTGAGGGTGCGCTGGGGATGCCTGGCAGAGGCCCTGGTCCGTGAGATCTTCAACGCACACCTCCGGCAGAGCTTCAGCAGCATTTTGAGGGAGACTGGGGAGATTGAGTCCGAATGGACCATGTTCAGCACCTCCATTGGTAGGATGGTTAGCCTCGGGGACGTCAGAGGCTGTTAATAGGTACCGACAGGCCAAGCAGAACGTGGATCAAAAAGTCGCTGAAGCAAAACCTCGAGTGTGGGAGGAGTTCGGAGAGGCCATGGAAAAAGACTTTCAGACTGCCTCGAAGAGATTCTAGCAAACTGTCAGGCGACACAGGAGGGTAAAGCGGTGCTCTACATGCAATGTGTACTGTGCGGGTGGAGTCCTACTGACTTTGAATGAGAACATTGTTGGGCGGTGGAAGGAATACTTCTAGGACCTCCTAATCCCACTGGCGCGTCGTCCATAGAGGAAGCAGAGTCTGGGGACGAGTGTGACGACTCACCCATCTAAGGGGTGAGGTCACTGAGACAGTTAAACATCTCCTCTGTGACAGAGCCTCTGGGGTGGACGAGGTTTCGCCCTGAGTTCCTGAAGGCTCTGCATGTTGTAGGTCTGTCTCCGTTGACACAACTCTACAATGTTGCGTGGAGATCAGGTGCAGTACCTCTGGATTGGCAGACCGGGGTGGTTCCCATCATTCCCATCATTTGTCCTGGTTGTGGAACATTGGACCAGCTCTTTATCCTCTCCAGGATACTTGAAGGCGCATGGGAGTTTGCCCAACCAGTCTACACATGTTTTGCGGATTTGGAGAAGGCATTCAACCGTGTCCCTCGGAGTGTCCTCTAGGAGGTGATTCGGGAGTATTGGGTGTCTGGCCCATTGCTACAGGCCATTCGATCCTTATATAACCATTGCAAGAGCGTGGTCTGCATAGCCGGAAATAAATCGGACTCATTCTGGTGGGTGATGGACTCCACCCTTTGTCACCGATTCTGTACAGAATTTTTTTGGAAAGAATTTCTAGGCATAGCCAAGTAGTAGAAGGCTTTCACTTTGGTGGTCTCAGAATCTCATCTCTGCTTTTTGCAGATGATGTGGTTCTGTTGGCTTCACTGGGTGACAGCCTCTAGCTCGCACTGGGATGGTTTGCAGCCGAGTGTGAAGCAGTGGGATTGAGAATCAGCACCTCCAAATCTGAGGCCATGGTTCTCAGCCAGCAAAGGATGGAGCGCCCACTCTGGGTCAGGGATGAGTTCCTGACACAAGTGGAGGATTTAACCTTGGGGTCTTGTTTACGAGTGAAGGGAGAAGGGAGCGGGAGCTCGACAGATGGATTGGTGCTGTGGCTAGCAGTGATGCGGATGCTGTACCAAGCTTTGTGGTGAAATGATGTGTAGGCACTGAAGTGGTGAAATATACAATTTGCCACACTAAAATGATGCTATTCAGCTGTCAGCAGTTCTTACTACTGATACTATAGCGTATTGATGAAACAATATGATTACTGAAAGCACAAGGGGAAAATACATTGACCATTACATTAATGGGGTGCATTCTCCTGATGTTTCATCAAATTCCAATACAAGCTCCACTCTAAGTTGATTGCTTGGGGCCAGCTGTAGGGTTAACTGTTGGAAGTGTTTTCTCTAAATTTGCCCCTCTTTTCTTCCAGATTAAATGAGCCTTGCCATGTCTGCAGACTATCTGGGCAGCATATGGAAAGCCACTATGACAAGCTAGCCTTCCAAACAACAAGGAGAAATCAATAACCCAGTTGCCCTGCTCAATCCCACTGCTGACCTGCCAGCTGTGTGTGTGTGTGTGTGTGTGTGTGTGTGTGTGTGTGTGTGTGTGTGCGTGCCGATGTAAAACAAATCACCCCCCCACACACACACACAGACCTTATTGTGTTGCTATTTGAACACTATTCCTTTCTCTCCCCCTTTGCCCTTGGTAGATTTATATGAAGCCTACTATAGAATTCTTTTGAGAACTGGATTTATAAAAGATCCAAAGATTTTTTTTTCATTCTTCAGGGAGTCATTTTGATATTTTCATGGTCGTCTAACCACAGAAGCTATAGATACTGTAGTGGATTCAGATTTTTTGTCATGTACTCATACCTAGATGATTTGTCATAGAAACTTCACATTTTAGATATTCCTTTCAGGCATTCCATAAAGCTGCACTGGGGATTTTTTTGTGCCGCCTGCTTCAGCTTAGAGTTGGTGGTAATGCTGTCAGTGTGCAGCTGCAATCCATATTTGCTATGTAATGTTTACATGAGTTACATCAGTTGGTGTAATATTCATCAAACATATTCTAAAGATTAATGGACACACATTAAATCAGCATTTTCAAGTTTCAAGTTTTAAAAGGTAGTCACCTAAAAACATAGTTAAAATTCCAAACAGGACAAAATGTTTTAATTTTCATTTTTAAATTCTTTATACTTTCATTTAGTAAATATTATGTTTAGGAGAAACTTTAGAAACATTTTTGGAAAAACTAAGCAAGAAGAATCAAAACATAGTTGTAACTGAAATATATATAGGTTATATTTCAGTGCCACATGCACATGCTAGATAAATTGGTCATTCTAAAATGGATAAAAGATTGGATTAGTGGAAGAAAATGGATTGGTGTTGGCTTGACAACAACCCATCCACCGTCTCTGCTCATATAACTAAGATTTCAGTACATCAGTCTTACAGATGGTTGCATCTCCAATTTTTGTACAACACTGGATAGGGAGTTTAACACAAGGAGAATGAAGCAAAAAAAACTAACAAAAACAAAACAAACATGGGAAGCACTGAGGTGGCAGCAGTGGACAGCTGTTATTGTTTTTTAACACTCAGTTTCACTTTAAAGAAGTTCTGACTTCTGTCAGCAGCAGGAGGTAAGTTCAAGGACCACCACCAACAAAAACATGGATAACTTATAGACCAGTTGTTTAACATATTTTTTACACTGCTCCCAGGAGACCATAAACATTAGATGACAATCTGTAAAGTTTGATTTGGGACAAACTCACAACATGCTGGTCCAGTAGGCTTGTACTCTGACAGTGAAGTGCTCCATTGAGATATATGGTCTTTAATGAACTATGGCCCTGCTCATTCATGGTGTTTTATATCAGGAGAAGGATTTTAAACTCCATTTTAGATGAAAAGAACAGTAGTACCATTGTGCAAGAGGCATGTATTCTGGATCATCATGACTGGGCCCACCCATATGTCTTTGACCCTCTTCATCATTCATTTGGGAACTTTTTTTCTGTGTGTGCATTTGTTTGTTTTTAAAAGTGAGTTTTCCTTTCTGCTGTGACTAACTTCAGACATAATGTCTGAACAGAAATTAGACCTATTCCATCCTGTGATCAACCACCTGCAAGTGTTCAGGCCTGTTTGGTTGCTGAGGTCATTGGTGTTAATGGACTTGATATGTCCTGAGTTCAATTCCACCATCAGGCCGGGGTCTTTCTGTGTGGAGTTTGCATGTTCTCCCCGTGTTTGCGTGGGTTCCCTCCGGGTACTCCGGCTTCCTCCCACTGTCCAAAGACATGCAGCTTGTGGGGATAGGTTAATCGGATAATCCAAATTGCCACTAGGTGTAAATGTGCGAGTGAATGTGAGTGCGAATGGTTGTCTGTCCCCGTGTGTTGGCCCTGCGACAGACTGGCGACCTGTCCAGGGTGTACCCTGTCTCTCGCCCTATGAAAGCTGAGATAGGCTCCAGCGCCCCCCGCGACCCTGAAAAGGATAAGCGGAAGCGAATGGATGGATGGATGGACTTGATATGCTTTTCTCATTTTGCTGTATACCTTAGACTACAAACCATATGATACATTCACAGAGTGCTTTACAGTTCTTTGAAATGTGTCACTGTGTATAAAAATGGGAGTTTGCACGAGTTTGCACTTAAAATCTATTGCGGTGACATAAGTAGGAAATTTTTGAAAACTGTGTTGCTGTCCAAAAAAGTTGTAAGGAAAATTGCTCCTTATATTCCTGTATTTTCAGGGTTTTTAAATTCTAAATAGTAAATTAATGACTATATGTTCATTATGTGTTATTCAATGTGTTATTCAATAATTATGAATGTTGTGAATAAATTAACATTTGACTTTATTTTGCTGATATATGTTGATTTAACAATTTTATGACCAGGTTATCCAGAATTAAATGTGCTGAAACAAAAGAAGCAACGCATACGTAACTGTCCAAATACTCCAGTCTGTATCTTTTATTCTGAACCAAACATTTAAGTGGGCAATATACAAAACTCAATATCACAAAATCACAATATTTCATTCATTTCTGGAGTACCTTTTTTTCATTTCTTCCTACATTGTGAAATGTCAAGTGCTAGACCAGACCAAGAGTGAAAATTAAGTGGTCAGACAGAGATAATTGACTTGCAGTCACTTGTACATATGTCTACACAGGTGTTCGACTTATGTGATAATTGCCTGACATATAAAGCCTTCTACATGATTTGACATTGATCTATAAAGAGTGGCTTTGTGTGTGACTACTCACACCTACACATAAGTACATATAGATGCTTATGCTGTCCCCTGCGTGATGCCATAAAGAGAGGTGACAACAATGTGTCTGACACTCATTTCTACTTGATGATCTCCAGAGATTACGATCAACTAACATGCTCTTATTTCATTTCATGCTTTTTGTTAAGTCAAATGTTTACTTTTATTCAGTAAACACACACACACAAGACTCAGCACTTGGTTATTTATAACAGAAGGGAGTGATTTAACATGACGTCAATAGATTATTATTATTATTACACACACACAAACACACACACACCTTTATACATCAAGTTAGTGCAGACACAACAGTGCAATAGAGAATCTGTATCGTTCTGTTCTGTCTGGTGATGTTTTTTTGTTTGGTTTTTGCACACTTGAACTTTTTGTAGTCCCGTGTGAATTGTCTGTTATATGTAGCAACATGGCCTTGGAGAAAACTGTAGCACTGCACATGGTTGAAATGACTACTTATGGTAAAACTCAGAGTACAGATCAGATTAGAGGAAATTAGAAGATTAGAAATTTTATTTTATTGCTTTTTGTTAAGTCAAATGTTTACTTTTATTCAGGGTTATTTTCATGACTACATTTTGATTATAGATTCTCATGGAAGGCATCAAAACTATGAATGAACACACATGGAATTATGTAGTAAACAAAAAAAGTGTGAAATAACTCAAAACATGCTTTATATTTTAGATTCTTCAAAATAGCCATCCTTTGCTTTGATTACTGCTTTGCTCACTGTTGGCATTCTCTCGATGAGCTTCATGAGGTCATCACCTGAAATGGTTTTTCCAACAGTCTTGAAGGAGTTGTTGGCCCTTTTGCCTTCACTCTGCGCTCCATTTCATCCCAAACTATCTCCACTGGGTTTAGGTCAGGTGACTGTGGAGGCCAGGCCATCTGGTGCACTCCATCACTCTCCTTCTTGGTCAAATGGCCCTTACACAGCCTGAAGGTGTGTTTGGAGTCATTATCCTGTTGAAAAATAAATGATGGTCAAACTAACCATAAAACCGGATGGGATGGCATGTCACTGCAGGATTCTGTGCTTGACAGTGCTTGACAGAGACCATCCGTTTACCTTTTATGTGTCACACAAAGACACGGTGGGTGGAAACAAAGATCTCAAATTTAAACTCATCAGACCAAAGCACAGATTTCCACTCAAACATTTTGGGTGAAGAAAAAGGTCAGTTGTTAGCATGTCCTGCTTGTTGCTTTGCCTTAGTCGTGGTGTCTTAGCAGCTGTTTGACCATAAAGGCCTGATTCACACAGATGTGTCTGCTACTGGATTTCTGTGTGGCATCTATCTGGGCTCTAATCTGAGCTGCTGTTAACTTGTGATTTCTGAGGCTGGTGACTCAGTTGAATTTATCCTCAGCAGCAGAGGGGACTCTTGGTCTTCCTTTCCTGAGCCAGTTTCATTGTAGCGTTTGATGGTTTTTGCAACTGCACTTGGGGATGCATTCAAAGAATTAGCAATTTTCCGGAGTGACTGACCTTCAGTTCCCAAAGTAATGATGGACTGTTATGTAGAGTCTGTAAAGGCTTCTTTTTGCCCTTAAAATTACTGTAGAGATTTACCAGATATGTGCAGAGGGGAAGGACATTTGAAAAAAAAAGGATGTAATTTACTGCGTTTTAAAGTCATGCAACTCATACATTATTAGTAAAACTACAAGACAACTACATAATACTGTTGTAATGCTGTCCATTGAGTAATGCCGAAACTAAGGATGCATGACTGTGATCTTTGCCGCTATGACTTTTCTATTATGTGGAACACCAGTGTGTAAATGGCGAGGATTGGCAATAGTTGTAATCATGGTGCAAAAGCTTTGCATCCCTCTCCTACAGCAGCTTTTCACTGACCTTTTTCGTTGCCCAAAATGTTTAGAACAGAGCACCACATATTTCTGGCATATTTCTTAGAGCAGAATACACACGCACCTCTCTTTGACAGGACCCAGGAATGAATTAATTCATTTTCAATTGAAGCAAATACCTACTGATAGCTTGGTAGGTAGAGTGGTCACCCCATGATCGGAAGGTCAGGGTTTGAATCCTCTGAACGGCTACCCTGAGGTACCCTTGAGCAAGGCACCGTCCCTACACAGTGCTCCCTGGTGCACCTGCTTAGTGGCTGCCAACTGCTTCACTGAGTGAATGGGTTCAAGGTTCAAGGTTCTTTATTTGTCACATGCATAGTTATACAAGTATAACACACAGTGAAATGTAGGCTGACACGCTCCTCGACATGTGCAAAAATTTGGGGGGGGGGGGGTGTAGAGGAAGAACATATATATATATATATATATATATATATATATATATATATATATATATATATATATATACAGACATATAGTATATACACTGGGTGAATGTGCAGTAGTAGCAGCAAGCAGGTGAATTCTGTATATTAATATGAATAGACATCTGACTATTTTACAGGAGACAATATAAACATATTTAAAATTAAAGGAATTTGAAATGTACATTGTGCCTTGGTTTAGTGTCTGGAAGAGTCCTGTCTCAGTCAATTATAGATGATGTGAGAGGGCGGGTGTGTGTGTTTAGGGCACGGATGGCTTGGGGATAGAAGCTCCTCTTGAGTCTCTCTGTCCTTGCCCGGAAGATGCGGAACCTTCTACCAGATTGCAGAAGTTGGAACAGTTTGTTGCCAGGATGGGACGGGTCCTTCAGTATCTGCGCTGCTCTAGTCCGGCATCTCCTGGTGTAGGTGTCCTGAAGCGGGGGGAGAGCAATCCTGCAGCAGCGTTCTGCTGTACGGATCACTCTCTGGAGAGCTTTTTGGTCCTTCACACAGCTGTTCCCAAACCACGATGTCATGTTCTGTGTGAGGATGCTCTCCACAGCGCCTGTATAGAAAATCCTGAGGATCTTTGGAGAGACCCTGAACTTCCTCAGTTGTCGTAGGTGATACAGGCGCTGCCTAGCCTTTTTGGTCTGGACCTGAATGTGGGCAGCCCATGTCAGGTCTGAGGAGATGTGGACACCAAGATACTTGAAGGACTGCACCCTCTCCACTGGAGCTCCATTGATGATAATGGGCTTGTAGTCTCTGTGCTGACCCCTTCTGAAGTCCACCACCAGCTCCTTGGTCTTGCTGACGTTCAGCTGGAGGTGGTTGTCCTGGCACCACGATGCCAGATTCTTCACTTCATCCATGTAGGCCGCCTCATCGTTGTTGGAGATGGCACCCAACACCACTGTGTCGTCAGCAAACTTCACAATGGTGTTGGAGCCATGGGTGGCCACACAGTCTGAAGTGTAGAGGGAGTAGAGCAGTGGCGAGAGGACACATCCCTGAGGTGCTCCTGTGTTGATGGTGATGCTGTTGGAGAAGCACCTGCCCACCCTCACCACCTGAGTTCTGCCAGTGAGGAAGTCCAACACCCATGCACACAGACGGCTGTTAAGTCCCAGATCCTTCAGCTTTGTGAACAGTCTGCAGGGCACTATTGTGTTAAACGCTGAACTGTAATCAACAAACAGCATTCGCACATAGTTACCCTGTTTCTTGTCCACGTGGCTGAGAGTGGTGTGTAGGACGTGGGCGATGGCATCCTCTGTGGATCTGTTGGATCTGTAGGCGAACTGCAGCGGATCTGTGGTGTCTGGGATGGAGGAGGAGATGATGTTCTTCAGCAGCCTCTCAAACACCTTCATTACTACCGAGGTCAGTGCAACTGGCCGGTAATCGTTCAGGGATGAGGGTTTGCTGTTCTTGGGCACAGGGATGATGGTGGATCTTTTGAAGCATGTGGGGACCACAGACTTCGCCAGGGACTTCGCAGGTTAAATGCAGAGAGAGTAATTTCCCCACGGGGATCAATAAAGTATACATTATTGTTATTATTATTATTATTATTATTATTATTATTATTATTATATCTTGTTTGTTCGGTGTGCACAACCTCTACTTTATTTGCTACTAGCAAATATCTATATCAGTGTTTTACAGGAAGGTTCAAAATTATGATTCTGTTATAATGATAAAATACCTGACCAAATTTAAACAGTATAAATCTACAGTGTAGCATGTAGTATCTAGTATGAATGTTCCTCTAGAACAGAGAAAACACAGAACCAAAACCCTAAGAACTAAAAATTCAAAACGCAAATACATAGATAGAATACACTAGAACATAAGATCATAACCATAGTAATAAACACAGTATATTGACAGTAACCCCAGCGTAGGGCATTGGCTCTGCCCAGGCAGTGACAACAGAGTAGGGGTTCATGGTTTGTATAGGTATAGCTCCTTGCACAGACAG